>NC_092707.1:41292750-41430250 GCF_047496885.1 Scyliorhinus torazame
GGACGTCCCGGGAGAGGTGGGGGGGGGGGGTGTGGAGGGGACCGTCCTGGGAGAGGTGGGGGGACGTCCTGGGGAGAGGTGGGGGGGGGGGGGTGTGGAGGGGACGTCCTGGGAGAGGGGGGGGTGGAGGGGATGTCCTGGGAGGGGGGGGGGGGTTTGGAGGGGACGTCCTGGGTGGGGGGGGTGGAGGGGACGTCCTGGGGAGAGGGGGGGGGGGTGGAGGAGGACGTACTGGGAGGGGGGGGGCTGCCTAGGAGGGTGGATGAGCAAGAGATAACATGAAGGTTTGGGGAAACTGCCACGTACGGGGTGAGGCCAGTGTACAAGCTGTGTAAATATATCATTTTGCCATGTATGTATCTTGCTCTGCGCGATTTCTCGTTTTTTTTTTGTTGGGGGGGGTTATTGTTTGTAAGGGAGAAAAATTGTGTTCAAAAACTTTAATAAATATATATTTTTTAAAAAAGGAGTGTAATCATAGAATTTATAGTGCAGAAGGAGACCATTTGGCCCATCGAGTCTGCACCAGCTCTTGGAAGGAGCACCCTACTTAAGCCCACACAGCCACCCTATCCCCTTTATCCAGCAACCCCATCCAACCCAAGGGCAATTTAGCATGGCCAATCCACCTAACCTGCACATCTTTGGGACTGTGGGAGGAAACCGGAGCACCCTGAGGAAACCCACGCAGACACTGGGAGAATGTGCAGACTCCGCACGACCAAGCAGGAATCGAACTTGGGACGCTGGTGCTGTGAAGCCCATAGTGCTAACCACTATGCTATCGTGCTGCCCATGGAATACTCTCCACTTGCCTGGATGAGTGCAGCTTGCAACAACACTCTAGAAGCTCAACACAATCCAGGGACAAAGACGCCCGCTTGATTGCTCCCCCCTTCCACAAACATTCAAACCCTCACCACCGAAGAACAATGGCAGTTATGTGCACCACTTACAAGATGCACTGCCGTAACTGACCAAGGGTTCCTTGGAGAACACCTTCCAAACCCACAACACTACCATCTAGAAGGACAGGAGCAGCAGATACCTGGGAACTCCACCACCTGGAGGTTCGCCTCCAAGTCGCTCAGCACCCTGACTTGGAAATATATCGCCGTTCCTTCATTATCACTAGGTCAACATCCTAGAACTCCCTCCCTAACAGCACAGTGGGTGTACCTATACCTCAAGAATTGCAGCGATCCAAGAAGGGAACTCGCCACCACCTGAAGGGCAGCTAAGGATGGGCAATACCTGCTGGCCTAACCAGCGATGGCACATCTCTTACATGAACAAAAGAAAAGTTGGCCATTGTGTCTGCACCAACTCTTACTGACAGCGCTCTAACACTTCTTTGTAGTGGGAGACAATTTGAGGACTCGGAGGAAACCCACGCATCACAGGGAAACGTGCAAACTCCACACATACAATCACCAAGGTTTGGAATCTAATCCTGGTGCTGAGACAGCAGTGCTAACTACTGTGCCACTGAGGTGCCCTAGTTAGGTTTTGGTTCAATACATGGCAATATAAAAATGGGTTGTTGTCGAGTGCTGATCATTCTCGTTGCAGCAGAATCTTTCCATGTTGTCGCTTGATCATTGTATCCTTGGGCTACTGCGTTTTTCAAACTGAGCAGGAACGATTTAAGCTCATCCACAAGACCGGAAATGTTGTATTAAAACTAGTTCACATTAGCCAAGTCCCAGAAATACAACAGGAAGGAAGTATGTGATGCAGTTTGTCTGCGTCACATTTAATGAAAAGGTGGTTAACTTTTAATACCGTAGAAAAGTTTACTTGGCAGTAAAACGGGGAATGCAAGTTGATAGTGAAGTAAAATAGCTGGATTTTCTTTAAGCCTTTAATATGCACTTAGCTGAAGAATCTTCAGCGAAATGATTCTGGGATGAAAACATGCCAGGTGGTTTTGATTTTGAAGTATTAAAATTTATATTTAAAAAAAATGAAACTCTTATTTTTAATTTAATGGGTTGCCTTGTACATCAGGTACATGAATGTAAAAGCCAGTTGAGGAGAAGAAAGGCTGTAGAAGGGTTTTAATATCTTGCATAATATCTTCAAATGGTAAACCATTTTACAGCCGATATGCTTTCTGGGTCTTTTTTTTTTTTTTTGAGCAACGTTTGTTGAATTGGCTGGTGCAACTTTAGACCAGTTATTTACATACTAATTCTGAACACCATTTCATGAAACTTCATTAACGGGCGGGGGGAATTCTCCTGCGTCGTTGCACTCTGAAACAAGGCCATTGAATAGCAGGAGAGGCCAAGAACGAGAACCGCGGCAGTCGCCAAACAGTGTGCAATGCAACCGGCCCGCTCCCCGAGGTGAAATCAAGATTTTGCCTGAGTGTGGCGAGAAACCAATTATCACTACTTAAGCCCCATTTCCATACAATTAACAGGAGCCCCCCCCATATCCAATGGCCTTGCGTCATTCATCTGCTCTCCCAGCAAGTAGTCATGCTGGCGACGATTAGCGTTCCTTTTTAAAAATGTGAACCTGGCGGAAGGGTTTCTATGGGGAGCTTAGGAGGTGAGTAGCCATTTTTGCTCACTGGCAGTGAGCCCAGGTTGCACTGGGCTTGCCACCCCAGTGCTCGGCAGAGTTTGGGGGAATCCTCGACTGGGGGCTCTCCGCAGGGCTGGGGTGGGGGGGGGGGGGGGGGGGGGGGCATCTGCACGTGCACCACCATGCCAAACACTGAATCGTGTAAACCCATTCCGCGAGCAACTCTTGTACCTGCCTGTCTGTCCCTCCGACAACCCATAGCCCCCACTGACTGCTGAGGCTTCTGGCCGTGTGGCTGAAGCTTGTTGCAAATAGGGAATTGGCAATCGTGGTTAAGTGATTATTTCACACAACCCAAGTGGATTTCCGTGGGTAGACTGCCAAATAACATGTGGGAGTCATTGCCTATCATGCTAATAGGACTGTGATGCCTGGACAGTGTGCCTGAACACTGCGGGAGGCAACATCCGAACACCAAGGGGTTGGGATGTAGCACCGGGGACATGTCCACGGCCAGAGAGTGGTGACTGCGAGTCTGGATTGGCACTTGGTGCCCCTCCTCCCGATTAGTGCCCATTGGCCTGGGGTTCACCATCGGATGGAGGGGCAGCTGGTTCGAGGCCCGGCTGCCCCTGCGTCACTTGGCTTTAACAAACCCTGGCGGTTCACCGTCGTGTCGATGCCCTCGACAATGCTCTCAGTGACTGGGCCAAGCTCCTCGGTGCCTCGGCCATTTCCACCTGAGAGCAGTGCCTCGGCCATTTCCATCTGAGAGCAGGACATGTCCCGCAGAACCTCATTAAGGTCAGTCTGCTTTCAGCATTCTGTAGAGACCGTTCCATCTGCGATAATTTAGTCCACTCCTCCACCATACCCAACATCTTTCCCATCATCCACCTTCCCATGCCATCGCAGAAGGTGTAATACCTGCCCCTTTACCACTTCCACGTTTAACATCCCAGGCCCAAAACACTCATTCCAGGTTACACTTGCACCTCTTTCACTTTGGTCTATTGCAATTCGCTGCTCCCAATGAAGTCTCCTCTATATTTGAGAGACCAAACGTAGACTAGGTAATCACTTTGCTGAGCACCTTCGGTCTGTGCACATTCAGGACCCTGACCTCTGGCGGACCTCGGGTTGGGGGGGGGGGGGGGGGGAGGGGGGAGAACAGAACATCCCTCTTGGCCCCCACAGCGTCTAGGACCTGCCCAGATCTGCATCCCTGTATCATGGGGCTGGTCTCCTGGGTGGCATTGTTGCAGGCTGGCTGGGGTTGGCTGTGCAAGAGCTGTTTAAGTGCTGCTTGACCTTGTTAGATGAGGGCTGGCAAGCGCGGACCGGTGAATCAGATGGGGAGCCTTCATTTGCCGTGGCGAGAAGCCCGTGGGGCTTCGTTAAGTGGACCAATTAACATTGAATAGTGTTGCCGGCCTCGCTGGGCTGAGCGGCTGAGAAGCTCGCGGCAGTTCCTGCTCGCTACATCATTTAGAAATCTTTCCGGAGAATCCCGCCCTGGGTTTCTTTCCTCAGACAGCAGGGTTGCTTTTATCTATTATTTTATTAATGGACGATAACAATAAAAAGTTTTCAGAGGACGTTTAGGCCCTCTCTTGTGTCATTCAATTCCAGTGCTTACTAGATCTTTCCTCAATTAAATTTGACTGTTTTCTGCTCTGGACAAAGCCGTTGATAATTTTTGGTCCTTGCATAGCGGCATGCTACTTAATAGCTGACTTCGCTGGTTCAACATGCAAAAACTTCACGACAGCCTGAGGTGACTGCATCACAATGTTCCCAGTAAGTTGTGCAGCAACACAAAAGCCCCCGCGCAGCCTCTTTAAGTTGTCGTGCTCTGAGAAAATGTTTTGAATCTAATTCAGACCGATGAGATGAAATCTTATCCCCATGCCAGCTATAAAAGATTATATTGCAGCCTAATGTGCCAGTCCACTTCAATTGTTTTTTTTCTTGTTTATAAATTTAGAGTACCCAATTCATTTTTTCCAATTTGGGGCAATTTAGTGTGGCCAATCTACCTACCCTGCACATCTTTGGATTGTGGGGGCGAAACCCACACAAACACCGGGAGAATGTGCAAACTCCACATGGATAGTGACCCAGGGCCGGATCGAACCTGGGACCTTGGGGAAAAATAAAGAATTGGGTACTCTAAATTTATACTTTTAATTTTTTTTTCCATTTTGAGACTTGTAACAAACAACCTAAAATTACTTGGATTAAACACTTACCAATTCAGGTGGGAGCTATAAACTAAATGGCAGAACCATCAGGAGCATAGGTCCACAGATCCTTAAAAGTTGTAACACAGGTGAAATGGTGGTAAAGAAAGCATATGGCATGCTTGCCTTCATAGGATAGGGTGTCGAGTATAAAAGCTTGAAAATTGTTAGTTATATAGAAGGTTGGCCACACTTGGAATACTGTGCCCAATTCTGGTCACCGCACTACCTGAAACCCAGATTTGATTCACCACTGGGTCACTGTCTGTGCAGAGTCTGCACGTTCTCCCATGTCTGCATGGGTTTCCTCCGGGTGCTCCGGTTTCCTCCCACAGTCCAAGACGTGCAGGTTAGATGGAATTGGCCATGCTAAATTGCCCTTAGTGTCCAAAAAAGGTTAGATGGGGTTATTAGGTTACAGGGATAGGGTGGAAGTGAGGGCTTAAATGGGTCGGTGCAGACTCGATGGGCCGAATGGCATCCTTCTGCGCTGTATGTTCTATATTGTCTGTTATGAGGAAAGATTGAATAAACTGGGGTTGGTCTCCCTCGAGAGACAGAAGCTGAGGTGTGACCCGATAGAATTTTATGAAATTATTAGGGGTATAGATAGGGTGAACAGTTGGAGGCTTTTTCCCAGGGTGAAAATGACACTTTTATATGGGGGCACTATCAAGGGGGTACAAGTTCAAGCTGAGGGGGGGGGGGGGGGGGGGGGAAGGTTCAGTGGAGATGTGCGGGGAAGTTTTTTTACACAGGGGAGGTGGTGGCCTAGAATGCACTGCCAAGTGAGATGATTGAGGAAGATATGTTACTGACCTTTAAAACGTATCTGGATAGGCACTTGAACAAACTGGTATAGAAGGATAACTGCGGTTGGTCTAGATAGGACACATGATCTGCGCAGGCTTGGAGGGCCGAAGGGCTTGTTCCTGTGCTGTTATGGTCTTAACCAGGCAACTAATAAACCTAATTAACCAATGATCTCAATTGACATGCCGTAAGATATGCTTTTACTGTATCCCATGCACCTGGCAGACCAGTAGCAATACAAGTTTCAAAGTACTCCCAAGTTCCGACAGGCTCACTTCTCCCTAACATACCACATTGAATATTCCGATGTCCTCAAATCAGACTGAGTCTTCAGAGAACATCTTCCACCAGCAAGGTCCACCGTGGCGAGTTCCTTGATTCTTAAATCTGAGTCCTATTCCATTTTGAACCAGAAAAAACCATCTTTTACACACATTCTACATAGTTCTTAACTGGTGTGTGTCGGAATAGATTTTGGTCTAGATTGCATGGATCTGTCTCCAGGCAGGAGTTGGTATGATCACCTTTCCCCCAACCCTCCCCCAACAATTACAAGGAGGCATTTTAAAACATAGCCATCTTGTAAAGTCCCACAACAGTCACAATTGTCGGAAAACCTTGATTCATCTGTATATTGTGCATCCTCTGAATTCCTCAAAGTATCCCACCGCTGATTCAGTTTTCAAATGGTTCATACCACTTGCATGAACAGTGCACTTTCCCTTTGATGCAGGGTGCCGCACTCAATTTTGGGACACATACTGTTGTGTTCTGCCAATGAAGAGCATGGCTGAACACAGCAGCAATCATGTGAAGCAGCAGGCTGTACCAATTTAACATGCTGACCACAATGAACGGATGTGGGTTAATCGTGTGTGCTGCGATCTCCAGCCCATTTCCTAATGTTATCCACTCTAACCTCCATAGTATCTTGTGTCATGGAGGATTCCAGATTTCTTTGATGCAGAAATTAAGTTTAACATGACTTTGGCATAAGTGCAAGGCCGGCTGCTAGCAGATGACTCTTGCTTCCTGTTTTGTTGGGTTCAATTTATAAGAACATTGTGATTATTACTCTTTAAGTAAAACGGTTAATCCATTTATAACTTTTTAAAATGACTTTTCTATTTTTCTGGCAATTATTCTTTTCCCATGTTGGATAGTTCTATTTTTGTTTAGTGAGTAATGGATTTTGAACATTGCTATTTAGAAATCTCTTAATTTTCTGTTACTGAAGCAGAAGCATTCCTGTTATTGTGCAGTTTGTTTAGTGATATACTGAGTCTCGGCTGTTCATTGGTAGTTTCAAAATGTTTCATTTATCTGTACAAATGCCACAAGTCTAGCAGCAGCATTGCAGCAACCGTATTCTCATTACTATAACAACCTTGTATCCCTGCTGTGGACTGTGCTGGCTTAGGCCTGAAAAACAATTTTGCGTTCTCTTTTCATGTGAATCTCATTTGCAAAGCTACTTTATAGGTAGGATTTTATTCAAAGCACTAGGAATTTTATAGTGTTAATTTGATGAACCAAAATTAATCTGAGTTGGTGCTTGATTACTGTGATATAGCATTTACAGAAGTGGCTGTAAATTAGATATTGTTTTGCATATTATTTCTGCTGGATGTTTAACTGTTGACTGACATATTTTGGTATGAATTAACATTTTTTGATTTGAGTTTAAATTTGTTCAGTTTATTTCTGCATTTTGCAGTGTCTTCAGTGGTCTTCACTTTTACAATGCATGAAAGCTGATGCTTGTGCTAAACCTGAGGGAACGGAATGCCATTTGTGCAGGCGATGGACTCCTCTGTGTACGGATTTGGTACCTTAGGTTTGGTACCCATCTAAAATGCTGGACAAATAAATATCTTTTCCATAGCATTGAAGAGCAGCTTCTTTATTTAATAAATATATTGCTTGCTCAGGGCCTTGTAGTTTCCTCTCCTCAGTCTGTTCATCTGTCCATGATTTATTGGGAACTTGCTGTTCATAGTCTTTGTCTGTTTCAAACCAGTTCTCTCAGCTATAGTCTCCTCCTCGTCCATCCAAACCCTGCGTACGTTTTAAATGTTTTTTTCACTTCCACCCCCTAACCTGCTTCAGTGACCTAATTCCCAGACAACTCCTCCTCTGTCGTTTTTAACCCAGCACTCTGAAACACTGTATCCTCCCTCAAGTGCTGTGGGCACCTGTAACTCACCTCCTATTTTACACTAATCTTTTATTTAAATTACATTTTCATGCCTTTATATCTGTACTTTTCATACTACTTCTTTTCATATACTGTGGCTGCAACTGAAGGTGAGAGGACGGGAGTTCTGTGATGAGTAACTCCTCCTGACTTGCCAAAGCTTGTCCACCATCTACAAGGCATAAGTCAGGAGTGTGATAGAATACACTCCACTTGCCAGGATGAATGCAGCTCCAACAACACTCTACGCATGACATGATCCCAGACAAAGTAGCCTGCTTGATTGGAATCCCATCCACCAGCTTAAACATTCACTCCCTCTACTACTGATGCACAATGGCAGCAGTCTGTACCATGTACAAGATGCACTGCAGTAACTCACCAAGGCTCCATTGACAGCACCTTCCAAATCTCTGACCATCACGTGGAAGGACGAGAAACAGATGCATGGGAACGCCACCATCTGCAAGTTCCCCTCCAAGCCACTCCCCATTCTGAGTTGCCACTATTTTGCCGTTTTGTTGCTGGGACAAAATGCTGGAACTCCCTTAACAGCACTGCTGGTGTTCCTGCACTACATGGGACTGCAGTAGTTCAAATCACTCACCCGATGAAAGCTGTGCTCCGAAAGCTAGTGATTCAAAACAAACCTGTTGGACTTTAACCTGGTGTTGTAAGACTTCTTACTGTAGTTCAAATAGGCAGCTCACATCACCTTCTCTAGGACAATTGAGGATGGACAATTAATGTTGGTCTAGCCAGTGATTCCCACATCCTGTGATATAATAAATAACCTTGTCCCACTCCACTTTTGATTTCCATCTTCAACTTCCACCGCTGGTCCCAGATTTTGATCTGAGATTTAAACATTGGGCCTCTTGCTTAATCTGCTACTGCTAATTATGGCAATAGCTGTCAGCTGTCAAAATGAGGCCTGTTGTTTTTCTTTTTTTAAATGAATTTAGAGTATCCAAATATTTTTTCCAATTAGGGGCAATTTGGTATGGCCAATCCACCTAACCTGCACATCTTTGGGTTGAGGGGGTGAAACCCGCACAGACACGGGGAGAATTTTCAAATTCCACACTGACCCGGGGCCACGATTGAATCCGGGTTCTCAGTGCTTTAAGCAGCAGTGCTAATCACTGCACCACCATGCCGCCCTAAAATAAGACCAGTTCTGACCGCCTCCTAGAGATTACTTACTTTACTTACAGGCATAGGGGTTAGACTGAATGAGTTCCTACCCATAACAAGAAAACTGACTTTAACTTCCTGAAAGAGCTTAAATATGCAGTTCTTTGGGCATACCAATCTAGTCAGTCAAACTACTGCTTATGTCAACTAAGTACAAATTTTAAATGAAGTCTTTATAGCTTTTTAAAAAGCAAATTTACGCATTTCCTAATGACTAAAGGTAGGGACATTCTTGGATCTGTTCCACTGACATAGTATTCTCAGAAGAGTGGTGGAAACCCGATTTACGTGAAGTCACAACGGAGCAAGAATAACTGAAGAAATTCCCAGTCTATGTATATCTTTGAATGCCTCTTTACTGAACATTCACCCTCCTTCAAATGTATTGGGTCAAACTTTAATTTGCCCAGTTCATTGTATTTTTCTTTGTTTACTGAAGGAAAATGTCACTGTCCAATGCTTGCAAAATTGGTTGTTGGGAGGCTGAAAGCTTAAGACCATAAGACATAGGAGCAGAATTGGGCCACTCGGCCCATCGAGTCTGCTCCGCCATTCAATCATGACTGATATTGTTTTCATCCCCAATCTCCTGCCTTCTCCCATAACCCCGATACCCTTATTGATCAAAAACCTATCTGTCTCTGTTTTAAAGACACTCGTGATTTGGCTTCCACAACCTTCTGCGACAAAGAGGTCCACAGATTCACCACTCTCTGGCTGAAGAAATTCCTCCTCATCTCTGTTTTAAAGGATTCTCCCTTTAGTCCGAGATGGTGTCCTCTGGTTCTAGTTTTTCCTACAAGTGGAAACATCCTTTCCATGTCCACTCTATCCAGGCCAGGCATTTTTCTGTGAGTTTCAATAAGATCCGCCCCCCCCCCCCCCCCCCCCCCTAATCCTTCTAAACTCCAACGAGTACAGACCCAGAGTCCTCAACCATTCCTCATACGACAAGATCTTCATTTCAGGGATCATTCTTGTGAACCTCCTCTGGACTCTTTCCAAGGCCAGCACATCCTTCTTAGATTATGGGGCCCAAAACTGCTCATAGTACTCCAAATGTGGTCTGACCAGAGCCTTCCAAAGCCTCAGAAGTACATCCCTGGTCTTGTATTCTAGCCCTCTCAACATGAATGCTAACATTGCATTTGCCTTCCTAACTGCCGACTGAACCTGCACGTTAACCTTAAGAGAATCGTGAATAAGGACTCCCAGGTCCCTTTGTGCTTCTGATTTCCTAAGCATCTTCAAATTTGGAAAATATTTCTAAACATTTCTCCTACCAAAATGTATAACCTCACACTTTTCCACAACATTGTATTCCATCTGCCACTTCTTTGCCCACTCTCCCAGCCTGTCCAAGTCCTTCTGAAGCCCGCCTGCTTCCTCAATATTACCTGCCCATCTACAGATCTTTGTGTCACCTGCAAGTTTAGAAACTGTGCCATCAGTTCCTTCCTCCAGATCATTAATATATATTGTGAAAAGTTGTGGTCCCAGCACCGACCCCTGAGGTACACCGCTAGTCACCGTCTGCCATCCTGAAAACCCTTTATCCCCACTCTCTGCTTTCTGCCAGTCAGCCAATCCTTTATCTATACCAGGAACTTACCCTGAACACCATGGACTCAACTTATTTAATAATCTCCTATGCGGCACCTTGTCAAAGGCTTTCTGGAAATCTAAATAAGTCACGTCCACTGGCTCTCCTTTGTCTAACTTCCTTGTTACTTCCTCAAAGAACTTTAACAGATTTGTCAGACATGACCTCCCCTTGACGAAGCCGTGCTGACTCAGTCCTATCGTATCATGCACTTCCAAGTACTCCGCGATCTCATCTTTAATAATGGACACTAAAATCTTACCAGTGACCAAAGTCAGGCTAACTGGCCGATAATTTCCTGTCTTCTGCCTCCCTCCCTTCTTAAAACAGTGGTGTTACATTAGCCTCTTTCCAGTCCTCTGGGACCCTTCCTGCCTCCAGTGATACCTGAATGATCATCACCATCACCAATGCCTCCACAATCTCCTCAGCTATCTCCTTTAGAACCCTGGGGTGCAGTCCATCCGGTCCAGGTGATTTATCCACCTTCAGACCTCTTAGTTTCCCCAGAACCTTCTCCTTCTCTGGCTGGTTTAGCACACTGGGCTAAATAGCTGACTTGTAATGCAGAACAATGCCAGCATCGCGGGTTTAATTCCCATACCGGCCTCCCCGAACTGGCGCCGGAATGTGGCGAATAGGGCTTTTCACAGTAACTCCATTGAAGCCTACTTGTGATAATAAAAGGTTATTATTATTAATAATGGTGACTGCACTCACCTCTGCCCCCGAGTTCTCCTGGAGCTCTGGCATTCCACTAGTGTCTTCCACCGTGAAGACTGATGCAAAGTAACTACTCGGTTCATCTGCCATTTCTTTGTTTCCTATTATTACTTCTCCAGCCACATTTTCCAGTGGTCCAATGTCTATTCTCGCCTCTCTCTTACCTTTTTTCTATTGAAAAAAAACTCTTCCTATCTTCCTTTTTATTACTAGCTAGCTTGCACTCATAATTCATCTTCTCCCCCCCCCCCCCCCCCCATTGCTTTTTTAGTTGTCCTCTGCTCGCTTTTAAAAAAATATATATATATTTATTAAAGTTTTTTTAACACAATTTTTCTCCCTTACGAACAATAACCCCCCCCCCCCCCCCTCACCCCGTAACAAAAAAAAAACGAGAAATCGCGCAGAGCAAAATGATATATTTACACAGCTTTGTACACTGGCCCTCACCTGTACGTGCCAGTTTCCCCAACCCTTCATGTTATCTCTTGCTCATCCACCCTCCCAGGCAGTCTCCCCTTTCTCCCCCCACCCCCCTCCCCAAGGTTGCTGCTGCTGCTGACCGACCTTCCTCTAACGCTCCGCGAGATAGTCTAGGAACGGTTGCCACCGCCTGTAGCCCCCAGAGGGGGGACCCCCGTCCCGACCACCTCTTCTGTGTCCCATTCCCTTTCGGCCAGTGCAGCAGCAACACTTTTTTCCCCCCCTCCCCTCCCCCCCGCTAGACCCCTGTCTAGCTTTTTTTGCTCCCCCCATGTCACTCCCGTAAGTCAGCTGACGCCTGCTGACCCCGGCTTCCCCCGCCGTCCCATTGACCTCCCCGCGTGGGAGTCTCCCAATCCATATGCATTCCTTAGTTCCCCTTCCCGCGCGCGGGAAAAAACCCATCGCTTTCCAAAGCCCGCTCCGCCCCCTCTGGCGCAGCTCCTGTCGCCTCTTCCCCCAGCCCATGTAACATTTCCTGCGCGTGATTGACCCCCTATATACAACAACCATCACACATCAAACCCCAAAACATCCCCCCCACCCTCACAAACCCTCAGTTAGAGTCCAACTTTTCGGCTTGTACAAAGATCCACGCCTCCTCAGGCGTTTCAAAGTAATAGTGTTGGCCCTTGTATGTGACCCACAGTCGGGCTGGCTGCAGCATTCCGAATTTCACTTCTTTCTGGTACAACGCCGCTTTGGCCCGGTTGAAACCCGCTCTCCGCTTTGCAACCTCCGTGCTCCAGTCCGGGTATATTCGGATCTCTGCATTGTCCCACTTACTGCTCCGCTCATTCTTGGCCCATCTCAGGACCCACTCTCTGTCCGTGAACCGGTGGAACCTCACCACCATCGCCCTTGGCAGCTCATTTGCCTGGGGCTTCTTCGCCAGCACCCGATGTGCCCCGTCCAACTCCAGCGGCCTCGAAGGGGCCTTCGTGCCCATCATCGTCTCGAGCATCGTGCTCGCGTATGCCCCAGCATCAGCCCCCTCCACTCCCTCAGGGAGACCCAGGATTCGCAGATTCTTTCTCCTCGACCTGTTCTCCAGGTCTTCGAGTCTTCCCGCCCACCTCTTGTGTAGCGCCTCGTTCTGCTCCACTCTCACCGCCAGGCCCACGAACTCGTCCTCTTCCTGACTGACTCTTTTCTGTACCTCCTGGATCTTAGCTTCGTGGGCCTTCTGCGTGATCCCGAGCCCTTCAATTGCCGAAAGCATAGGCGCCAACATCTCTTTGCGCATCTCCTCGCGCTGCTCCTCGAAGTAGCGCTTGATGAACTCCTGCAGCTCCCCTTTGTCCCTGGCCGCTGCAATTTTGTTTTCTTTCCCTCGCTTCTCCCATTGCTCCAGTGCCGCTCCTTTGGCCGTTACACTTCTGGTCCGTTTCATAGAAGTTGGCAGTGTTTGCTTCACCAGTCTGCCCCAACACGTCTATGGAAACTCATGAAAAAGGTCTGAGAGTCGGTTCCAGACGGGAGCTGTCGAATGCACGACCTACTCCTCCATGGCCGCCACCAGAAGCCTCGTCCCCGCCTCTTAAATGGCCTTGGTAGATCCTTTCACAGTTGTTCCCTCTGCTGCTAGAATTCACCTTTGATAGAGTCAAGCCAGATTGCAGCTTTAAGCTTGCCCTTCCCCCGCCTGCATGCTGGAAGAGGCCTCTTGTCTATTGCTGCAGCTCAAGCCAAATCCTTCACTGTTTCTGCCGGGTCTGGCAGCCAAAAGACACAACATTCCTGGGGGACACCGTCAGGGGAATGCTGCAGTCGTCTTCCCACACCGGGAAATGTCAAACAAATGCCGTGGGGGCCCTGTAAAAGATCCCAAAAGTCTTTTCCAAGCGGAAGCTGCCGAATATGCGACCTAGCTCTGCATAGCCGCACCCGGAAGTCCTCTGCTCGCTTTTAAAGGCTTCCCAATCCTTTGGCTTCCCACTAATTCTTGCCACTTTGTATGTTTTTTCTTTAGCTTTTATGCTGTCCTTGACTTCCTTCGTCAGCCATGGATGCCTTATCCTCCCCTTAGCATGTTTCGTCCTCCTTGGGATGAATTTCTGTTGTGCCTCCCGAATAACCCCCAAAAAACCCTGCCACTGCTGTTCGATTGTCTTTCCTGCTAGGCCCCTTTTCTAATCAACCCAGGCCAGCTCCTCCCTCATGTCTTTGTAGTTACCCTTATTTAATTGTAATACCGTTACATCTGACTCCAGCTTCTCCCTCTCAAACTGCAGGGTAAATTCTATCATATTGTGGTCACTGCTCCCTAAGTGTTCCTTCACCTTAAGTTCCCTAATCAAGTCTGCCTCATTACACATCACTAAATACAGAATTGCCTGATCCCTAGTAGGCTCTGTCACAAGCTGCTCCAAAAAAACATCTCTCAGACGTTCCACAAATTCCTCTTCTTGGGATCCACTACCAACCTGATTTTCCCAGTCTACCTGCATGTTGAAGTCCCCCATGATTATTGTAATATTGCCTTTTTTACATGCCTTTTCTATCTCCTGATTTATTTTCTGCCTCGCATCCTGACTACTGCTAGGGGGCCTGTACAAAACTCCCATCAGGGTCCTTTTACCTTTGCGATTCCTCAACTCTACCCACAGACATTCTATGCCTTCTCATCCTATATCACTCCTTGCTATCGATTTAACTTCATCCCTTACTAACAATGCAAACCTGCCCCTTTGCCCATCTGCCTGTCCTTTAGATAGGACACATATCCTTGTACATTTGGATCCCAGCCCTGATCCCCTTGCAGTCTCTGTGATGCCCACAACATCGAACTGGCCAATTTCAATGTGTGCAACAAGCTCATTTACCTTGTTCTGTATACTGTGTGCTTTTAGGTACAACACCCTCAATCCTGCATTGACCACCTCCCTTTTCACACTTGTCACCTTTTTTGCACTGCCTGAGGGGTTTGGGGAGCATTCCCACTTGTGGCCTACAAGAGATACAATATAAATATACAGCTGCGTTTCCTGAGCCCTGGGCAGTTCTGACAATTAACATTTTTATACGGCTTCCATTTGCACCCCCCCCCCCGACATTGCTCCACACATGCTGTTCACTTCTTCGAGTGATTGGAGCACCTTACTGTTAGGGGTGTGCCTAACTGCCTTATCTTACTAAAAGATTGTGCAGCCCACGGGTGTAAGAATTAGGATTCTACAATGGATCGGATCCTATTTCGGATCTGGACTAGATGTTCAAGCCTCATGTGCTCTTGTGCAACATGTGCTCTTATTGCACATCATTTTTTCCCATGGCTAGACAAAGAAGATATTTGATAAGGTGAGACCAGGTGCAATTGATTGGATTGATTTTGTTTATTGTCTCGTGTACCGAGGTGCAGTGGAAAGTATTTTTCTGCGAGCAGCTCAACAGATCATTAAGTACATGAAAAGAAAATGCATAATAGGGCAACACAAGGTACACAATGTAACTACATAACACCAGCATCGGGTGAAGCGTACAGGGGTCTAGTGTTAATCAGGTGAGTCCATAAGAGGGTCGTTTAGGAGTCTGGTAACCGGGGAAGAAGCTGTTTTTGAGTCTGTTCGTGTGCTCTCAGACTTTTGGATCTCCTGCCCGTCAGTGAGTGTCCGTAAGTGAATGTGGTGAAATAGATTAAATCATTTGATTTTAAATCCGTGCAATTTATGTAGTATTGATACATTAAAAACAAAGTACAGATTTGTTTTTTAAAAAACCTTAACTGTCAAAGTAACGTTTTGGCCCTCCTGTGTACAAGAGGGAAGATCGGAGCCCCCAAAATCCCTGTTGAGCACAGGGAAGAGGCTTTCATATAATCTTTATTATTGTCACAAGTAGGCTTGCATTAATTCTGCAATGAAGCTACTGTGATAATCCCCTAGTTGCCACACTCGGGCACTTATTCGGGTACACTGAGGGAGAACTCAATGTCCAATTCCCCTAACCTCCATGTCTTTTGAGACTTGTGGGAGGAAACTGGAGCACCCGGAGGAAACCCACACTGACTCTGGGAGAACTTGCAGACTCCACAGACAGTGACCCAAGCCGGGAATCGAACCCGGGACCCCGGGGCTGTGAAGTGACCGTGCTAACCACCGTGCCGCCCACAATGGTTATTCTATTCTGACATGGCTATTCTGACCATTCTAACACTGGCTCAAAATTTGCTGGAGCAGGAAATCTCAGTATGCCTCATGAGTTTAATTTTTTCCTCTCCCATCATCTCAAATATTTTTGGTTGCAAATTTCTGGAAGTGAGTTCATGATCATGGAGGCTTCAGGGCATTTGGGCCTTGGTGAATGATGGAGCCAACAGTCTATTTTCTTAACCAATTAAAAAAATTGGGGGCGGGGTGGAGAGGAGGAAATCCGTAATTAAAGAAACAGGACACATGAGAATCTAATTAGATAGTGAGGGGAAAGATTTTTTTAAGAAACCATTTACAATCTGCAAGAATGAGACTGCACGGTTTCAATTGTCCCCTTTCTGGATCTTCATGGATGAGTCGATTGCAGAAACATAAATCTCATCATTAAATCGATGTTGTGGGGGGGTCAGGAGGTGAGTTGCTTGCCGTAGGAGTCCTCGTCTTTGACCTGTCCTGACAGCCACAATATTAATGTGGCTGTCCAGTTCAGTTTCTGATCAATGGTAACCCCTAAGATGTTGATTGTGGGGGATTCAGCGATGATAATACCATTGAATGTGAAGGGTCGGTAGTTCGATCCTTCCTTGTAGGAGATGGTCATTGCCTGGCACTTGTGTGACGCCAAAGTAACATGCCACTTGTCATTCCATGTCTGGGATATTGTCCAGAATTGCTGCATTTGAGCATGAACATTGTGCAGTCATCGGCAAACATCCCCACATCTGACCTTATGATGGAAGGGAGGTCATTGATGAAGCAGCTGAAGATGGTTGAGCCTAGGACACTAATCTGAGGAACTCCTGCAGTGATGTCATGGAGTTGAGATGATTGTCCTCCAGCCACCACAACTATCTTCCTTTGTGACAGGTATGACTCCAACCAGCGGAGAGGTTCCCCCCCTGATTCCCATTGACTCCTGTTTAGCTAGGGCTTCTTGATGCCATACTCAGACAAATGCTGCCTTGATGTCAATGGCAGTCACTCTCACCTCACCTCTGGCATTCAGCTCTTTTATCTATGTTTGAACCAAGGCTGTAACTGAGCTTCCGTGATCAGGTTATTGCTGAGTAAGAGCTGCTTGATAGCACTGTTGATGACTCTGTTCATCCACTTTGCTGAAGATGGAGAGTTGATTGACAGGGCGGTAATTGGCTGGGTTGGATTTGTCCTGTTTCTTGTGTACAGGACACACCTGGGCAATTTTTCACGTTGCCGGGTAGATGTCAGTGTTGTAGCTGTACTGGAACGGCTTGGCTAGGGGTGTGGCAAGTTCTGCAGCACAAGTATTCAGTACTATTGCTGGGATATTGCCAGGGCCCGTAGTCTTTGCAGTATTCAGTGTCTTCAGCTGTTTCTTGACATCACGTGGAGTGAATCATATTGGCGGAAGATTGACATCTGTGATGCTGGGGACCTCCGGAGGAGACAGAGATGGATCATCCACTCGGCCCTTCTGACTGATGATTGTTGCGAATGCCTCTGCATTCAGATCTGATTATAATATGTGAACTTATTGTACACTTAGTATCAGGAAACCATAATTCACTTGTCCACTTAAGCTTTGGAGCATCTAGAGATATTGCACTTTCAAGCTGGGGGGTTGTTGGGGGAGAGAATTTTAAGGTACATCATACTGAGGTGAAACACTGATTGCATATCTGTCACTATTAAAATAAAAAATAAAAAGTATTCATTTTTTTTCAACCGAAGAAAAAGCTAAATTTATTTTTACATTGGTTTTTAAAACGTTAAATTTTTTTGTTACCGTGAAAATCATCTTCCAGGTTCTCACTTTTTGCTGGGTTGCACCAGTGGCATTAGTTAAAGGAAATCGTGGTGTAGCCATCTGGGATGGCCACTTACAAAGGGAAATATGGCCACTTGCAAAGAATCACGGGAAATATGGCCAATGCAGGATCCAGACGAACTCTGAGCTTAAGTGTATATTTGCCACGAGATAACCAGACACAATCGAAACCCCCAGCCAATTTGCATTCTAATTGCCCATTTCTCCAGAAAAAAAGACTTGTACTCCGGTATCAGATACAGACTCATCGACGCCGGCCACTCCTTTCATCCAGGAAGCCCAAACAGCCAAGGTCAATAACTGCTCAGGACACGCCCAGCCATCAAGGCATTCGCCCCTTGGCTAAAATCGAAGGCAGTAATCGAAGCCTGCCGAATTATTGGGTCCAAAGCTAAGGACCGCCCAAAAGAGCGCAAAACCCCCGAAGGATAAAAAGAGACACTGCCATGTGTTCAGTCTCTCTTGGCCCCGGCTTGCGCCTAAAACCATTTGCAGCATCACGACCAGAAGCAAGTTCAAGACCAACAATCGTTACCTGACGGATGAGCCCAGTAGAAACAACGTCACTTCTCCAGACCCAGCCACGCAAGATCCGAACAAAGGCCTTGTTCCTCTGCATAAAGCCAGGTACCTGAGGTTAAGTACAGGTTGTTGTAGTGTTAGGTGTAATTTAGCATGTCGTGTTTTATGTTGCATATCAAAGTATGTGTGTAAATAAACTATCATTGAACTTGAACTAACTAACTGATTGTTTGGTCTTTGATCGATATCCAGTAAAACCTTGTGGTGGTATCATTTGATACCTGGCGACTCTGAAAAGCAATATTATCATTAACAACTGCCATATCTAGTTAATTTGGCAACATTATTGGTGCCGATTGACAACATTATTGGTGACGCTGGTGGGATAGTATTCCACTTATTAAAAAGAGCAACATTCTTCGGGGTTTCAGACCAGCCAGATCTATTCCTGTGGAGGAGGGCGAACGCCCTTGCCTTTGCCTCCCTGATCGCCCGCCATAGAATCCTGTTCGGCTGGCGGTCAGCAGCACCACCCAAAGCTGCAGACTGGCTGTCTGACCTCTCAGAATCTCTCCAAATGGAGAAAATCAAATTCGCCATCCGAGGGTCAGATGACGGCCTCCACAGAACGTGGGAGCCATTCACCCAATTGTTCCGAGACCTGTTTGTGGCCAACAAACAAGCAGAAGGATAGCCAGGTAGCCAAGAAACCGGGGAGAGTAGCCAAAGCATGAGAGAGAGAGATAGACGGGGGTTGGGGGGGGGGGGACACAGCTAAATCTGAGGAAGGAAAGGCGAGCCACGGGGGCGGGCGGGGAGGGGTGGGGGGGGGGGCAGGAGCGGGGAGGGGGGGTAGAGGAAAGAGACGGAACAATAGAGGAGAGCCAGGGAGGGGGGAGGCAGGGAACCGTTAACAAACTTGACGTCCACAGGAACAGAGAAAACGGGGAAGACTGGAGGGCCGTGGAAGTGCGCAGAAGCGGAACGAGACGACAACGGCAGCGAACTCCGTCTGGGAGAAGCAAGGGACGACAACACCACGAACAGATGCCTACTGATGTGTGTAAATAATTTTGCCAAGTGTACAGAGCTGCTGCTGTTGAGCGGGGGCATAATACCGTCCGATGGCTTCTCAGGGAAAATTAAAACGTTAGCAGCAGCAGCGACCCGTAGGGGAGTGGGGGTGAGTGCTCCGTTGGGAGGGTGTGGGAAGACTGAGGCACGTGGGGTCACGTCTAATCAATTGCTATTGTATATTCCCTTTTTGCACTATGTTAATATTCACTCTGTTTTGCCGTGTTAGGATTATTACTATTTATTATGAAAAGCTTTAATAAGAAAAATATTTTTTAAAGAAAAGAGCAACATTATTGGCGTCTCCGGTGCGAATTGGCAACATTATGTTGGTCTGTTAATGTGACTTTTTATTGACCTGATGGCTGCATCAGAGCAGTCTGAGCCCGAGAGGAATTTATATATCCAACCTGTACAGGGATTCTGTGGATCAAGGATTTTCTTGTCATACCTGTTCTCCAGTTTTGTACAGGATAACTGGAATTAGTACATTCACAATTTTTCCAAGTATTTTGAGCATAATTATATTTTAGATATTTTGTTGTCTTCATTGATATTAGACTACTGGCACACATCTACATGCCAGTGGAATTTGTTAGCCAAAACACTGGGAGGAACACCCCCATTTTTTTTTTTCAAGTAGTGCTGCAGGACCTTTTGCATCCCTGTTGGGACAGACTAAACAGTCTCATCTGAAAGATGGCACCTTTGACACTGCAGTACTCCCTCCATACTCAACTAGCACGTTGACTGGAACTTTCTGTCTGTTCACGCTGGCAGGATTTTCCGGTCCAGTCAATGGTGCACCCCTGTCATGGGAATCCCAGCGGCAAGGGGTGCATTAAACAGGAAACCCTGTTCCAGGAGATCCACCACTGACAAATGGCAGGCCGTCTGTGGCGAGTTGCAAAGAAAATCCCACCCTTAAGCTTAGATTTTGTGCTCGTCTCTTGAGTGGGACTTGACCAGAACTTTGAAATCCAGGTAAACCCTGATGTAACATCTGGTTAATGCAGTCAGAGTAACAATTGACTGAAGTAATATGTTGATCCCTTGTCACCAGTCATCTAGTTTGCCATTAAACTTTGCATGGAAGATGTGTCTTGCATCACTCTGACATAGGTATCTGGGCAGAGTTTGGATGTTTGAACAAAACATAAATGTGTTCAAGCCTACACAGCACATAGTAATTGTTGTGTTGTGGGAGACTAAAATCAAGGGGACGTAAAACAAATGTTTTGATCTGAACCGTCTGTTCCCATTGGGCAGTTTGTGCAAGAATTGGAACTTGTTGACATCTGAAATGAAAAAATGAAATAAATCGCTTATTGTCACAAATAGGCTTCAAAGGAAGTTACTGTGAAAAGCCTAGTCACCACATTCCGGCGCCTGTTCGGGGAGGCTGGCATGCCAAGTTGCGTAGGCAACCATGGTCTTCCAAACTTTACGATCATAACAGTTGTTAGGAATCCTGGGTTAAGCCAGTTTTTTGTGTTGCAAGTTGCTTCCTTCACTGTGGCTGATTCTGTTCATCCAGATTGAAGCAACAGGAGAGTTGGAATTGAAAAACTGTATCATCACCAATCTGATCTTCAATTCTGGCATTATCCTTGAAGATTAAGTTTTTTTGTTTCACTTTGCCAAAGAAACCTGGCACAACAGAATGTGAGATGCATCGAACAGCAGTCTAATGAGTCATATAATAAGGGTCACACTCAGAATTCTAATGGCCAGAGATTGCTTTATGGAAGATGCAGATTGCAGCAATCCTTCCTTGGCAGGAAGAACCATTGAAATGCAAAATAACCTCTACCTATGTTTTATTGATTTATACTGAAGCATTTGGTAAAGCCCAACACTATGATCTCATGAAATGTTGAAAGACATCACATCAATGAGAAAGATCTTCAATTCTTCTGAAATATTTACTAGAATCTGGTATCGATGATAGATGTGAGAACGAACTCTCGATTGGGAAGCAATCAAAAGAATGGTTGTGTTCTCTCACCGGACTGTTTCTTCTGATGGGAGTGAATTCCTTTTGAAAAATTGAAAGGATTGACATCATAACGGTAGGCGAGTCATCAACATCTGCTACGCTGACACGGTAGCACAGTGGTTAGCACTGTGGCTTCACAGCGCCAGGGTCCCAGGTTCTATTCCTGGCTGGGGCACTGTCTGTGCGGAGTCTGCACGTTCTCCCCGTGTTTGCGTGGGTTTCCTTCGGGTGCTCCAGTTTCCTCCCTCTGGTCCCGAAAGATGTGCTGTTAGGTAATTTGGACATTCTGAATTCTCCCTCCGTGTCCCCGAACAGGCACTGGAATGTGGCAGCTAGGGGCTTTTTGCAGTAACTTCACTTACAATGTAAGCTTACTTGTGACAATAAAGATTATTATTATTATTATTATTCTCCGGTATCTTGAGATGGATCAAAAGCTGGTTAGCAGACAGGAAGTTGGAATAAAAGGGTCTTTTTCTGATTGGCCGGAAGCGACGAGTGAGGTACTGCAAGGATCTGTGCTAGGAGCCCAACTGTTCACATTATATATTAATGATTTGGACGAGGGAACCAAATATATTACTCTAAATTTGCAGATGATCTAAAGTTGGGTGAGAGGTTGAGCTTGAGGATGTAGAAATCCAAAACATTGGTGCCCTCTTGCATTAGTCGCTCAAAGTAAGCGCTCAGGTACAGGCAGTAAAGAAGGCAAATGGTATGTTGGCCTTCATAGCAAGAGGATTTGAGTGTAGGAATAGAGATGTTTTACTGCAACAGGGCCTTGGTGAGGTCACACCTGGAGTATTGTGTGAAGTTTTGATGTCCTTTATCTGAGGAAGGATGTCCCTGCTATGGAGGGAGTCAGCAAAGGTTTACCAGGCTGATTCCTGGCATAGAGGGACTATCATATGAGGAGAGACTAAATTGACTAGGATTATATTCATTGGAGTTTAGAAGAGTGAGAGGGGATCTGGTAGAAACGTACAAAATTCTAACCGGATTAGACAGGGTAGATTCAGAAAGAATATTCCCAATGGTGGGGGAGTCCAGAACTAGGGGTCATAGTTTGATGATAAGGGGTAAACCTTTTGGACTGAAGTGAGGAGAAATCTCTTCACCCAGAGAGTGGTGAATCTGGAATTCGCTACCACAAAAAGTCGTTGAGGCTAAAATGTTGTGTAATTTCAACAAGGGATTTGATCCAGCTCTTGAGGCTAAAGGGATATGGGGGGGAAGGCAGGATCAGGGTATTGAACTCTATGATCATAATGAATGGCGGAGCAGGCTCGAAGGGCCGAATGGCCTCCGCTCCTATTTCCTAGCAATAAATGAAGAATTGGAGCCACACACAGTACCCAGTTCACACAGAGCAGATTTTAATCCAAGAGATTGAATTTAGTTTGCATGACCCAGTAGCACACCATGTGGCACATTCTACACAATTGACAGGGTAGTTTAAGGTATTTTGAAATTCGTGAATTTGGTACTGGCCAGGTATCAACAGGGGTGTATGTTCGATAGAGGGCGTTTTTCTGCGGCAGAGGCGGCTTGCCAGCAGGATTTTCTGGTCCCGCCGTTGTCAATGGGACTTCTCATTGACTGCACCGCTCGTCACTGGTAAACTCATGTGCCGTCGGTGGGACTGGACTATCCCACCAGCGTGAACAGCTGGTACATTCCACCCATAGTTTCTCTTTGTTGAAATGTTGAGGGGACATGACTTGACTTTTTTCTGTCATGTTTTGCGCAACATTCTTCTTTATCTTTCCTGTATTGCAGAAATAGAGGCCAAATGTTTAGAAGATCTGTCTACAATTGTCTGTGTGAAAACAGGTAAATAAAGGATTGCCTGTGAAAGAAAGTGAAAGTCACAGATGCATGAGAATTGGCTACATGAGAATTAGCTAGTGTTTTAAACCATTGAAGTCTGAGATCACAAATTAATGAAATTCTGCTTATCTTTTTTTAATATATTTTTCAGATGCTGCCTATTTTAATGTTTGCAGTAATGTTGACGAAACTGCTGGAAATGTTAGTCTGCTGTCATAAAAGTAGCTGCCATTGATTCAGATTAACTAATTAAAGCTGTGTAATCAAAATGAAACCGTTTCTTTAAGCAAGCAGTTCAACAAAAGGGATTTCAGTTTCAGAAAACAAATCTGAGGACAACAAAATGAGTGAAGCAAAAATCTAAATGTTGAACCATGCACTGTAGACTCAAAAAAAGCAGCTTTTACGTTTGTGGGATGAATTTACTGGATGAGTTAATTTACTGGGTGTTCCAAACTAAACTTTGCTTGATGTATAAAAACTGTTTATGCCATGATACTAACGGGTTACTGAAATACAATAAACAATGGAATAGGACTCCCACCATAGAATTTACATTGCAGAAGGGAGCATTATGATCTAGGGAGCATTTACTTAACTGGGTTATGTCAAAGTTTCAATGAAGACGCCCACTGGGTAGAAAGACCAGGCTGGTAGTCTGACTAAGGAATTTGTAAGACTTCGTACTGTGCTCACCCCAGTCCAACGCCGGCATCTCCACATTAAGGAATTTGAAGGAGAGAAAATGGCGGAGACGGCCATGCCCATTACAGTAGACATCCTGACTGTGGTGATGGCGCAGGAACTGGAAAAACCTGGGAAGCAGATGGACAGGCTGTGAAGGAGCAAGACAAGACGTTGATGGGCATGGCACAGACATTGTTGCAGCACGAGGGGCAGTTTGCCTCTTTAGAAGTGGGGTTTCTGGTCGTGGCAGAGTGTAAAAAGTGTCTGAGGGCAAAAGTGGAAGATCTGGAGAACCGGTTGAGACTGCTGAAGTGTTGGGGCCGCCGGAGGGAGTGGAGGGCTCGAGGCCAACCGCGTACTTCTGAGATGTTCTCTCAGCTGTTGGGGATGGGGAGGATATGTTCACCCCTGTGGAGTTCGATAGAGCCTATTGGGCACCAGCAGAAGCCACGGCCGAAAGAGCTGCTGCAGGCAGTGATTGTCCACTTTCATAGTTTCCAGAGGAAGAAGCGGGTCCTGGACTGGGCAGAGGACCATAACTTGGACTGGGATGGGCACACAGTGCGGGTCTATCAGGACAGGCAAAGAGGCATGCTTTCTTCAAGGTGAAGGTGGTGTTCTACAGCAAAGGAGTATGATTCGGGATAGGCTTGAATGGTCATTTCTCTGATACACTGGTGCAAGCAGAGGACTTCATTAGCGAAACGGGACTGTGGCAAGGGACTGGACCAGTCTGAGTAGGGCTGATGGGGACTTTGTATATGGGAGACCAGTCGGGGGGTGGGGGGTGTTGATTTATTGCAATAGTTAATGTTTCTTTTTTCTTGGATGTCAGTGTTGTAAAAGAGGATTTGATAGAGGAAGAAGAGTATAGTAAGGATGCCAGGGTTTGGGCACTTGGGTGGGCTAGGAAGGATTAGGTTGTTGTTTTTTTGTGTGGACCCTGGATGGGGCTACCTCACTAGCAGGCAGGAGTAACTAGTGAGCAGAGGTGGAATGGGGTCTGGCGGTGACAAGTTGGGCCAGTTTTGGGGAGGCACAAAGTGTTTGTTTGGTATAGGGGTGGGGGGATATATCTTCAAGCCTGGAGGGATTTCAACTATGTGCTGGAAGCGAAGCTAGATTGCTCCAGGCCAGAGTTGCTTGTCCCCATCGGGGATGGCAAGGGTGTTAGCTGCATTCATGGAAGACGGGAGGTGTGGACCCGTGACGGTTTAGGCACCCTGGAGTTAAGGAGCTCTTGTTTTTTTTTCCCTCGGTGCACAAGTTGTAATCCAGGGTAGCCGACTTTGTCATGAGTAGGATTCTTTTCCCCGGGGTGAAAAAGGAAGAATATTCGGTGGTGCCATTTCTGATCATGCTCCACACTTGGTAGATCTGTTGTTAAGAGCCGGGCTGAAGGGATGGATATTAGTTATAAGGATTTTTCGGGTTCTGCAGTAAAGTCCCTAGAGCCATAAGAGAATATGTGGAGTTTAACGAGAACGGGACAGTCTTGTCCTCTACTCTGTGTGAGAGACGTTGAAGGCAGTGATTAGAGGGGAAATCATATCATCATACTCGGCACAATTGGATGGGAGGCCAAGAAGGAGCGACAGAAGTTAGTGGATGAGATCCTGAGTGGAACGTGGGTGTGCGAGCGACCCAACTCCAGAACTATTGGCATGCAAATAGTTTGGATGGGGTGGTGTTTGTGCAGTGTGTCCAGGAAGCTTTTCTAACGCAGTATGTAGATTGTCCGACCAGAGGAGGGGCAATATTGGATTTAGTACTGGGTAATGAGCCAGGGCAAGTGATAGATTTGTTAGTGGGGGAGCATTTTGGAGATAGTGACCACAATTCGGTGACTTTCACTTTAGTAATGGAGAGGGATAGGTACGTGCAACAGGGCAAGGTTTACAATTGGGGGAAGGGTAAATACGATGTCAGACAAGAATTGAAGTGCATAAGTTGGGAACATAGGCTGGCAGGGAAGGACACAAGTGAAATGTGGAACTTGTTCAAGGAACAGGTGCTACGTGTCCTTGATATGTATGTCCCTGTCAGGCAGGGAAGAGATGATGGTCGAGTGAGGGAACCATGGTTGACGAGAGGTTGAATGTCTTGCTAAGAGGAAAAAGGTGACTTATGTAAGGCTGAGGAAACAAGGTTCAGACAGGGCATTGGAGGGATACAAGATAGCCAGGAGGGAACTGAAGAAAGGGATTAGGAGAGCTAAGAGAGGGCATGAACAATCTTTGGCGGGTAGGATCAAGGAAAACCCCAAGGCCTTTTACACATATGTGAGAAATATGAGAATGACTAGAGCGAGGGTAGGTCCGATCAAGGACAGTAGCGGGAGATTGTGTATTGAGTCTGAAGAGATAGGAGAGGTCTTGAACGAGTACTTTTCTTCTGTATTTACAAATGAGAGGGGCGATATTGTTGGAGAGGACAGTGTGAAACAGATTGGTAAGCTCGAGGAAATACTTGTTAGGAAGGAAGATGTGTTGGGCATTTTGAAAAACTTGAGGATAGACAAGTCCCCCGGGCCTGACGGGATATATCCAAGGATTCTATGGGAAGCAAGAGATGAAATTGCAGAGCCGTTGGCAATGATCTTTTCGTCCTCACTGTCAACAGGGGTGGTACCAGGGGATTGGAGAGTGGCGAATGTCGTGCCCCTGTTCAAAAAAGGGACGAGGGATAACCCTGGGAATTACAGGCCAGTTAGTCTTACTTCGGTGGTAGGCAAAGTAATGGAAAGGGTACTGAAGGAAAGGATTTCTGAGCATCTGGAAAGACACTGCTTGATTAGGGATAGTCAGCACGGATATATGAGGGGTAGGTCTTGCCTTACAAATCTTATTGAATTCTTTTGAGGAGGTGACCAAGCATGTGGATGAAGGTAAAGCAGTGGATGTAGTGTACATGGATTTTAGTAAGGCATTTGAGAAGGTTCCCCATGGTAGGCTTATGCAGAAAGTAAGGAGGCATGGGATAGTGGGAAATTTGGCCAGTTGGATAACGAACTGGCTAACCGATAGAGAAGTCAGAGAGTGGTGGTGGATGGCAAATATTCAGCCTGGATCCCAGTTACCAGTGGCGTACCGCAGGGATCAGTTCTGGGTCCTCTGCTGTTTGTGATTTTCATCAATGACTTGGATGAGGGAGTTGAAGGGTGGGTCAGTAAATTTGAAGACGATACGAAGATTGGTGGAGTTGTGGATAGTAAGGAGGGCTGTTGTCGGCTGCAAAGAGACATAGATAGGATGCAGAGCTGGGCTGAGAAGTGGCAGATGGAGTTTAACCCTGAAAAGTGTGAGGTTGTCCATTTTGGAAGGACAAATATGAATGCGGAATACAGGGTTAACGGTAGAGTTCTTGGCAATGTGGAGGAGCAGAGAGATCTTGGGGTCTATGTTCATACATCTTTGAAAGTTGCCATTCAAGTGGATAGAGCTGTGAAGAAGGCCTATGGTGTGCTCGCGTTCATTGACAGAGGGATTGAATTTAAGAGCCGTGAGGTGATGATGCAGCTGTACAAAACTTTGGTAAGGCCACATTTGGAGTACTGTGTACAGTTCTGGTCGCCTCATTTTAGGAAGGATGTGGAAGCTTTGGAAAAGGTGCAAAGAAGATTTACCCGGATGTTGCCTGGAATGGAGAGTAGGTCTTACGAGGAAAGGTTGAGGGTGCTAGGCCTTTTCTCATTAGAACGGAGAAGGATGAGGGGCGACTTGATAGAGGTTTATAAGATGATCAGGGGAATAGATAGAGTAGACAGTCAGAGACTTTTTCCCCGGGTGGAACAAACCATTACAAGGGGACATAAATTTAAGGTGAAAGGTGGAAGATATAGGAGGGATATCAGAGGTAGGTTCTTTACCCAGAGAGTAGTGGGGGCATGGAATGCACTGCCTGTGGAAGTAGTTGAGTCGGAAACATTAGGGACCTACAAGCAGCTATTGGATAGGTACATGGATTACGGTTAAATGATATAGTGTAGATTTATTTGTTCTCAAGGGCAGCACGGTAGCATTGTGGATAGCACAATTGCTTCACAGCTCCAGGGTCCCAGGTTCGATTCCGGCTTGGGTCACTGTTTGTGCGGAGTCTGCACGTCCTCCCCGTGTCTGCGTGGGTTTCCTCCGGGTGCTCCGGTTTCCTCCCACAATCCAAAGATGTGCGGGTTAGGTGAATTGGCCAATGATAAATTGTCCTTAATGTCCAAATTGCCCTTGGTGTTGGGTGGAGGTGTTGAGTTTGGGTAGGGTGCTCTTTCCAAGAGCCGGTGCAGACTCAAAGGGCCGAATGGCCTCCTTCTGCACTGTAAATTCAATGATAATCTCTGATTAATCTAGGACAAAGGTTCGGCACAACATCGTGGGCCGAAGGGCCTGTTCTGTGCTGTATTTTCTATGTTCTATGCAGGAAAAATCTGCAAATGCAGTTTGATCTGTCTACGAACGGGGCGGTGCATAGCTGAGGCGTTTGAAGGGGTGGTGTATGAGTAGAAGACCAGCCATCTCTTGGCTCATCAGCTGAGGTGGCAGGAGGCAGCTAGGGAAATCATTCCAGTTAGGGATTCAGCAGGTGGGCTGGTCTCCTCTCCAGACGAGGTGAATGTGGCATTTTGAGCCTTTTCGTGGAGGCTTTATAGGTCAGAGCCACCAGTGGAATTTCCAACGGTGAGGGAGGAATTGCAGGAAGAGCTGGAAGCGCCACGAGGACTGGAAGAGGTTCGAACAGTCTTAGGAAGCATGCAGATGGGGAAGGCGGCAGGGGCTGGATGGGTTCCCAGTAGAATTTTCTAAAAGATTTGCAGATTGGTTAGTTCTGTTATTGATGGGGATGTTTAATGGTTCCATGAAGCGGGGTTCTCTCCCTGAGAAGTTGAAATAGATATGGATCCCACAGAGTGGGGGTGTATCGCCTGGTTTCACTGCTCAATGTAGACAAAAGCTTTTGGCCAAGATCCTGGTGGTGAGGTTGGGTTGGACCCATGTCAACTGGAGGTAGTTGGGGAGGACAGACAGGATTTGTGAAGGGCCGCAAGTTGTTATCCAATATGAGGCGACTGCAATGTGGCTCTCACCCCAGTGGCTGGGTTGGAATAGGGGATAATAATCATGTCGCTTGGAGATGGTCATTGCCTGCCACTGTGTGGCACGGATGTTACTTGTCAGCCCAAGCCTGGATATTGTCCAGGTGTTGCTGCATTTGGGCATGAACAGCTTAATGAGGAATTCGTGCAGTGATGTTCTGGAGCGGTGATGATTTATCTCCAACCACCGCAATCCTCTTCCTTTGTGCCAGGTATGACCACCCAGTGGAGAGTTTTATCCCTGATTTCCATTGACTCCAGTTTTGCTACGGCTCCTTGATTCCATAATCGATCAAATGCCACCTTGATGTTGAGGGTAGTCACTCTCGCCTAACCTCTGGCATTCAGCTCTGTTGTCCAAATTTTAATCATGACTAATGAGGTCAGGAGCTGAGTGATCCTGGCAGAACCCAAACTGAGAGTCCATGAGCAGGTTGTTGCTGAGTAAATGCTGCTTGATAGCACTGTTAATGCCTTCTATCACTTTGATCGTGAGTAGACTGATGGGGCAGTAATTGACTGAGTTGGATTTGTCCTGTTTCTTTTGTACATGACATACCTGGGCAATTTTCAACATTGCTGGGTAGGTGCCAGTGTTGTAGCTGTATTGGATCAGCTTGGCTAAGGGGGTGACAAGTTCTGGACTACAAGGCTATTGCCGGAATATTGTCAGGGTCCTTCGCTGTTGTAATATCCAGTGCCATCGGCCATTTCTTGATATCATGTGGAATGAATAGAATTGATTGAAGACTGACATCTTTGATGCTGGGGACCACAGGAGGAGGCCGAGATGGATCATCTACTTGACACTTTTGGCTGAAGAGTGTTGCAAATGCTTCGGCCTCCTCTTTTGTACTGATGTGATAGGCTCCTCCATCATTGAGGATGGGGATATTTGTGGCGCCACCTCCTCCAGTGAGTTGTTTAATAGTCCACCACCATTCACGGCTGGATGTGGCAGGACTGCAGAGCTCAGATCTGATCCGTTAGTTGTGGATTTGCTTGGCCCTGCCTATTATTTGCTGCTTATGTTGTTTGTTATGCAAGTAGTCCTGTGTTGTAGCTTCACCAGGTTGACATCTCTTTTTTAGGTATCCATGGTGTTGTTCCTGGCATGCCCTCCTACACTTGAACCGGGGTTGTTCCCTTGGCTTGGTGGTAATGGGGGATATTCCAGGCCATGAGGTTACAGATTGCGATTCAGTATAATTCTGCTCCTGCTGATGGGTCACAGTGTCTCATGAATGCCCAGTTGTGTTGTTAGATCTGTTTGAAGTCTTCCATTTAGCACTGTGGTAGTGTCACATGATGAGGGTATTCGCAATGGTATTTTGTCTCCCAAGAACAGTGCGGTGGTCACTTTTACTGATACTGTCATGGACAGATCTAGTTGTGGCAGGCAGGTTGGTGAGGATAAGTATGTTTTTCCCTCTTGCTGGTTCCCCTGCCACATCTTGCAATCCCAGTTTAGCAGTTATGTCTTGGGGCTCGGTCTGTGGTGGTACTACTGAGCCACCTTTGGTGATGGACAGTGAAGTACTTCACCCAGAGAACATTCTGCTCCCTTTCCATCCTCCGTGCTTTTCTTCAAGTGGTGTTCAACATGGAAAGTACTGATTCATCAGCTGATGCAGTAATCAGCAGGTTTACTTGCATATGTTTGCCCTGGTGCCATAGGACTTCATGGGGTCCAAAGTTGATATTGAGGACTCCCAGAGCAACTCCCTCCCACCCCTGCCGTCCTACTGATGAGACATACCCAGGAATGGTGATGGTGGAATAGTAATATCCTCACAGAATCATAACTTACGGATAGTGTACCAGTTGGGCTTTTACGACAATTGGGCACTCGATGGGCCGAATGGCCTCCTTCTGCACTGTAGATTCTATGATCATTAGACTTTCAATGTAATATGTTTTTATTAAGTTTAAATTTCACCATCTACCGTGGTGGGATTCAAACCCGGGTCCCCAGAGTATTATCCGAAGTCTCTGGATTACTAGTTCAGTGACTACCACTGCGCCACTGCCTTCCCAGGATAACAGATTTGTGATGTGTTCTCTTGTGCTTTTATTTGTTCTTGCCTACTGCCCCATCATTACCACAATTTTGTATTTTAATTTTTGATGCTAGCTTGGCAAATGATTGGTGCACAAAATTCTCAATCTCCTGGCTTCAAATCCTCTTTAATGCCTGATTCCTTATACCTTTCTGACTCTATACTCATTACAATAATGCCTCACTGAATAATCCTGTCCCTTTCAGTTCCTTACCATCATATTTTAATGGCCCTGTACATTCCTGTACCGTTCTGCGCCATTGATTTTGCTGTTATCATTTTAAAGTGCTCTCAGTAAATTAAAATATTTTTGAGTGTACCCAATTATTATTTGTTTTCCAATTAAGGGGCAGTTTAATGTGGCCAATCTACCTCCCTGCAAATCTTTGGGTTGTAGGGATGAGACCCACGCAGACACTGGGAGATTGTGCAAATTCCACATGGACAGTGACCCGGAGCCGGCATCGGTGCCTCTGTGTTAGTAAATGAAATACTGATGTGCTAATCGAAGAGCAGGAGAATTAGAAGAGCCCTACTTTGCATTTGCATCCCAGCTCCTTTGTGTCACCACCTGCATCTAACAAAACAGAAGTTGTATCAGTTGCTCTGACTCTGATACTGAATAGTGGCTTACAAAGTTCCTCTGGTTAAATCACCAGTCAACTCTTCCCCTTGGGAAAGCAGCCTATGGTCCTCTGGGACTATGGCAACTTACCGTACTGTACAAACCTCAACTGTTTTTTGAATTTTTCTGTTGTACTGTTTTGGTAGGAATAATATAATAATCTTTATTAGTGTCACAAGTAGGCTTACATTAATACTGCCATGGAGTTCCTGTGAAAATTGTTGGCAGATTGTCTAACATGGAAACTGTCCTGAAGGAAGAAATTCAGTGGCTACGTTTGGCATTTGGAAGAATGTCAGTTATTTGGAAAAAGACTTCTGAGGAAATAAATTTCTTGTTAAAATTACATTAATTTGTTGATGGAAATTGGCAACTTGAGAAAAATGACCAGGATCGGGCTTGGAAGTTTATGAACCTCTCTTCACATAATGTACAGATCTGCAGAGGTGAAATTCTAAATCTGCAAATTAGTTTTAGTCCTAATTTTTACTGGCTTCAGATGTGTGTGCTTGCCCCAATTTTGCAGTACAAAGAAACAATCCACTGTGTCATGCAAGTTTTGAGGGCTTGGTGGTGTAGTTGTAATGTCACTGGTTTAGTAATCGGAGGACCAGGCTAATGCTCCGGGGAGACACATTCAAATCCCACCACAGCAGCTGGTGAAATTTAAATAAGAAAAGGAATTGAAAGCTAATGGTTACCATGAAACAGTTAAAAATTGATTTACATTAATTGTTGTGAAAATAAGGGCCATAAATTCCCTTCTCCTCCTGAGTGGCAATCAGCGGCAGATCCATACCTACTTCCCTGTGGTAAAATGCTATGTGTCCGTCTTGTCCTACCTGCCTGACTCCGGTCAGGTAATATTCAGGGTGTGAAGTGCATCCCTGCTTCTAGTGGTGAAGTATAAAAGAAGCACCACAAAGGACACGCTCCCAGGACCAGTCTAATGACTACGAAAGGGAAAGGAAATGTAAAAAATCAAAAAGTAAGGTGACTGTTGAAGTGAAAGTTGGGGCTGAGTGTTATGAAAGATTAATGATGCAGGTCAGAATGTGTGAAAAGCATACTGCACAACAAAATTCTGCAAGGGAAAGACAAATCAGTAGGACAAGTTTAAAAACCCTGTACCTAAATGCTCACAGTATTCCGAATAATGAGCTGACAGCACAAATAGAGACAAATGGATATGGTTTGGTGGGGATTACTGAAACATGATTGCAGAGGTACTGGGACTGGGAGTTGAATGTTCAAGGGTACTAAGTATTTCGAAAGGATAGACAAGATGGAACAGGAGGTGGAATTGCTTTATTGGTTAAAGATGGCATCAAGGCTGTATTAAGGAATGATATTGGCACTAAGGGCCAAAATATTGAATTAATCTGGATGGAAATGAAAAACAAGGGAAAAAGCTCCTTGGTAGGAGTAATTTACAGGCCCCCGAGCAATACTTCCAAAGTGGGGTATATTATAAACCAAGAAATAATGAGGGCTTGTGAGAAGAGCACAACGGTAATCGTGGGTGATTTAAAAAAAAAAAAAAATTTAAAAAAAATTTGGATTAACCAATTATTTTTTGTTTATTTTTCCAATTAAGGGGCAATTTAGTGTGGCCAATCCACCTAACCTGCATATCTTTGGGTTGTGGGGGTGAAACCCACACAAGACTGGGAGAATGTGCAAACTCCACACAGACAGTGACCCAGGTCCGGGTTTCAAACCAGTGTCCTCAGCACCGCAATCCCACTGCACTACATGCTGCCCTTATCATTGGTGATTTTAATATGCATATTGGCTGGATTAATCAAATTGGCAAAGGTACCCTTGAAGGAGATTTCATAATGTATGAGGGATTGTTTCTTAGAGCAGCATGTTATGGAGCCAACCAGGGAGCAGGCTATTTTAGATTTGGTATGATGCAACTGAGAAGGATTGATAAATAGTCTTGTCGTTAAGGATCCTCTCTGAAGGAGTGATCACAGCATGCTAGAATTTCAAATTCAGATTGAGTGAGAGAAGACAGAGTGCCATAGTAGCGTTTTAGCGTTGGGCAGAGGTAATTATACAGGCCGTGGAAAGAGGTGGCCCAAATAGACTGGGCACAGATAATTGAAGGTAGGATAGTTGAGGAATAATGGCGGACTCAAGTATATTCCTGAGAGAAGAGTGCCATTTGCGAGTACCTTTTAAGAAATGGGTGTTTATCAGATAGCTGCAGTGATGTCAGAGTGTGGGTGGAGCTGGGGTGTCTGTTTTTCACTTTCGTTTTTGAGCAGGCAGCTACAGTGTGTTTTAGTTTCGTTTTGAGAGCTGGACAGCTGCAGGCAAAATGAGCAGCTGTATAAGGATCTCTCTGCAATCTAAAGACTGTTTCCAGATCATTTGAGGATTTCAAAGTAATACATAGAACATAGAAAATACAGCACAGAACAGGCCCTTCGGCCCACGATGTTGTGCCGAACCTTTGTCCTAGATTAATCAGAGATTATCATTGAATTTACAGTGCAGAAGGAGGCCATTCGGCCCTTTGAGTCTGCACCAGCTCTTGGAAAGAGCACCCTACCCAAACTCAACACCTCCACCCAACACCAAGGGCAATTTGGACATTAAGGGCAATTTATCATTGGCCAATTCACCTAACCCGCACATCTTTGGACTGTGGGAGGAAACCGGAGCACCCGGAGGAAACCCACGCAGACACTGGGAGGACGTGCAGACTCCGCACAGACAATGACCCAAGCCGGAATCGAATCTGGGACCATGGATCTGTGAAGCAATTGTGCTATCCACAATGCTACCGTGCTGCCCTTAAGAACAAATAAATCTACACTATATCATTTTCCCGTAATCCATGTACCTATCCAACAGCTGCTTGAAGGTCCCTAATGTTTCCGACTCAACTACTTCCACAGGCAGTGCATTCCATGCCTCCACTACTCTCTGGGTAAAGAACCTACCTCTAATATCCCTCCTATATCTTCCACCTTTCACCTTAAATTTATGTCCCCTTGTAATGGTGTGTTCCGCCTGGGGAAAAAGTCTCTGACTGTCTACTCTATCTATTCCCCTGATCATCTTATAAACCTCTATCAAGTCGCCCCTCATCCTTCTCTGCTCTAATGAGAAAAGGCCTAGCACCCTCAACCTTTCCTCGTAAGACCTACTCTCCATTCCAGGCAACATCCTGGTAAATCTTCTTTGCACCTTTTCCAGAGCTTCCACATCCTTCCTAAAATTAGGCGACCAGAACTGTACACAGTACTCCAAATGTGGCCTTACCAAAGTTTTGTACAGCTGCATCATCACCTGACGGCTCTTAAATTCAATCCCTCTGTTAATGAACGCGAGCACACCATAGGCCTTCTTCACAGCTCTATCCACTTGAGTGGCAACTTTCAAAGATGTATGAACATAGACCCCAAGGTCTCTCTGCTCCTCCACAATGCCAAGAACTCTACCGTTAACCCTGTATTCCGCATTCATATTTGTCCTTCCAAAATGGACAACCTCACACTTTTCAGGGTTAAACTCCATCTGCCACTTCTCAGCCCAGCTCTGCATCCTATCTATGTCTCTTTGCAGCCAACAACAGCCCTCCTTACTATCCACAACTCCACCAATCTTCGTATCGTCTTCAAATTTACTGACCCACCCTTCAACTCCCTCATCCAAGTCATTAATGAAAATCACAAACAGCAGAGGACCCAGAACTGATCCCTGCGGTACACCACTGGTAACTGGGATCCAGGCTGAATATTTGCCATCCACCACCACTCTCTTACTTCTATCGGTTAGCCAGTTCGTTATCCAACTGGCCAAATTTCCCACTATCCCATGCCTCCTTACTTTGTGCAGAAGCCTACCATGGGGAACTGTTTCTGTAGAGAATTTAAACCTGCTGTCTTTCTGTAAAAAGGGTCTTTTGGTCTTATGGATGTTGCAAGGAAAGATTAAGGGTTACTTTTCGAATATTGTATCTGGGGACGACTGGTGTTGACCGTCGTTAAGATGTTTACTGTGGGTTTATAAGGTGTTAACTGGTTTCATAAATAAACATTGTTTTAATTTAAAAGTACTTTAGCTCTGTTGCACCACACCAGTAAAGTAGGCCCGTGTGCTCCCCATAATCACAATATTTTAAAAGCTGTGGGTCAGGTGAACTCCGTGATACACTTTGGGGTTCTCCAAACCCTAGCCCATTACAAGAGGAATTGTAAAAGGTAGAAAAATGTTCCATGGCTAAACCAGGAAATCAAAGAAGACATAAAGGCAAAAACTAGGGCATAGCATATTGCAAAAGCTAGTGGTAAGCTGGAGGATTGGGAGAACGTTACGGTTCAGCAAAAGGCTACTAAAAATAAAATCAAAAGAGCCAAGATGAACTATGAAAGGAAACAAGCAAAAAACACTGATGCGAAAGTATAAAGAGGAAGAGAATAGCTAAATTAAATGTTGGCCCGTTAGGGGACAATACTGGTGAGGTAATAATGGGGAACACAGACGGCGGAAGCAGCGAACCAATATTTTGCTGAATCCCCATCATCAACATCCTGGAAGGGGGGGGATGGGTTGGCTATCATTAACAACTGGACCAACTTTATAAATACTGTGGCTGCAAGTGCAGGTCAGAGGCCTGGAATTCTGCAATGAGTAACTCATTGCCTGAGTCAGGACCACCATCCAAAGGTGGTCAAGACATGACCACCATCCAAAGGGCACAAGTTAGGAATGTGATGGAATACACATGCCAGGATGAGTGCAACTCCAGCAACACCATTCAAAACAAAACAACCTGCTTGATTGGCACCTCATCCAATGCCTTAAACACTCATTCCCTCCGTCACCAATGCACCACAGCAGTGGTGTGCATCATCTACAAGTTGCATTTGAGGCTCCTTTCGACAGTACCTTTCAAACTGCAATCTCTACCACCTAGAAAGAAAAAGGGCATTGGGTGCATGAGCCTTCGAGGCCCCCTCCTAGTTATACACCAGCCTGACTCAAAATTCTAATTCTCTGCCTTCATAGTTTCTAGGTCAAAGACCGGTACCACTCTCCATCACTACCATGGGTGCACATACATGACGTAGCCAATAGACGGGCAGGAACGTGAATACCACCATGGTAAATGTCTGGTCCTGTAATTGGTGTAATCTAACAGTTTGCAATGTGGAAGTGGTTTAGGTGTACTAATTAGACTGGTCAGACAGATGTTTGTGCATGGAGGTGTTAAATTGGTGTTTGACCGTAAAATTGCATTTGGAATGCAATTGGGTAACAACGTCATGTAAATTTATATTTTGACAGTGTTTTGTAGCTCTTTTTCTTCTCCAGTCCTTGTGGATTTTCTGGACTGCGCAATACCTGCAACAAAGTCAGCCTATTCCTATACCATAATCCATCTCGCTGGAAGAGGATAGAAAGTAGCGCCAATGCTTATTTGTTCTCTAGTTACCTCTTTGTGTGAAGTCTGTTATTCACTCCTCAATGAAAGTTTCGCAACTCTGCTAAAGGGAAGATCAATTTTGTGTTGCAGCTCAGTGCTAATTTATCTAAAGATTCTCTAAATTGCTCTTCAACACAATGCTTTATTCTCCTGATAAATTCCAACTATTTATAATGCTGAAAAATTGCAATTTTGTGCAATGCTTCCTTTTTAGTTTGTTTGACTTGCTGTTTGATGATGATGGGTGGAACATCCAGTTGGATACCTTCAGAATGCTTATAGAATACTGCTCTGCCTTTGCAGTATATGTCATTTTTCATGCAAGACAGATGTATCATGTAGAATTTGTTTTGAAACTTGGCATGCTGCCTGTTGTTCAGTTGCAGAAGCTGCAGGAAGAAGAATAAATCTTCCCCAGGTTTAAAAAAAAAAGGGTTTTGCAAGTAATCTATTCAAGCAAATTGTTAGGTTTTAAATACCGTATGAGAATGGGTAGTTGGGAATAAATGGAGTGTTTTGTCTTTTCATAATACCTTGTATAACTAAATGAGCAATGCATGTAACTGCTACTATTAAAAGATAGGATCTGAAAGTGAGAATTTGATCATTAACCATGGAAATGTTTCTTGCCTGAACATTATTTTTGTGTGTTATAATACTCTTGCTTTTAGTAACACATTCATTTCAGTTTCAAAAAGAAAGTCAGTGGCATCACGCGAAGATTCGTCTTGCCTGAACATTATTTTTGTGTGCGATATAATACTTTTGCTATTAGTAACACATTCATTTCAGTAGTCAGTCATCATGTGAAGATTCTTCTAAAAGCCATGCTTGATTTTTCTAATTTTATTGCTAATATGGTACAAATGATTCATTAGTGGGAAGTGTATTTCAATTTTTAATTAAGCGACTCCACATTAACATTTAAACAAAGTATCCATTTAATAAACACATTCCTACTCCAAATAGTGAATGTTCATTTGTGGTGTCATGTGAGAGTACCCTTTAAGAAATGGGTGTTTAAGACATGTACCTTTAAGAAATGGAGCTGCTCATGTTACTGGAGTGATGTCACCGAGTGTTGGTGGAGCTGAGCTCCACTTCTGCTTAGTTTCAGTTTGAGAAGAGCTTGGGTGTGTCTGTGTTTTTCAGGGAGCTGCATCTGAAGTCTGCCATCCAAAGACCATCTTAATCATTTGGTGAATTCAGAATTATAAATGATTTCAGTATTGAATGTAAACCCTAATGTGCTCCTGTTTAGAGGTTTGTTAAGTTTTTGGATGTTAAAAGAACAGCATACAGATTACTTAGTGTTGTATTCTTTGGGGGGTGTATTTGATTTACTGGTTGCTAAGATGTTCACTGTTTGTTTTAGAAAGGCTAACTTGAGTTCATAGAATAAACATTGTTTTGTTTTAAAAACCACTGGCCCATTTTCTGCTGTACCATACCTGTAGAGTAAGCCGTGTGCACCTCCCCCATACCACAATCTATTAAAACTTGTGGGTCAGATGAACTCCATGATACACTTTGTGATTCTCTAAACCCTGGCCCATAACAGTGGTAACTGACTCCATAAATATATTTGGAAGTAACATTTTGGACATCATTTACATTTAATCACTGTATTACTCCTTGTAAAATTGAGCTAATGTTAGTGGGTTTAATCTGATCATTCATGGAGTTAGAAAAATCTGATAATTATTTTGATTGTAGTTCTTGGTTTTTAAAAATGATTTGTACCAATGTGGCTTGCTGGGATAGGTGAGTTGGTGATGCTTACGGAATTGCTGCTAACAATGGTGTCTATTCAATTCGATTTGGAATATTTGCTGGTGTTAGAATATCTAGAAGCCTGAGTACCGTGAAGCTGACATTGGAAACCTGTGTACCAGCATTTGCTTGTATTCAGGCAGTCTTAATACTACATCAGGCAAATTAAAATGTTTGTTCTTTTACTTTTGGAGCACTGGGTATGCAACATTCTGAAGACAACATGGGGAAGGCACTTGTGTGAAGCACAGCACAGCTCTGAGACTTTTCTTCATCTGTGTAAGTGCTGTGGAATAAAATTAAAAGGTGTCAAATAAAATGGAAGGCGGGGAGGGAATGATTTGATTTGATTTATTGTCACATGTACCGAAGTACAGTAAAAAGTATTTTTCTGCGGCCAAGGGAACATACGCAGTACGTCCATAGTAGACAAAAGAATAATCAACAGAGTACATTGACAAATGGTACATCGACAACAGTGATTGGTTATAGTGAATGGAGTGTTCAAAAACAATACAGTACCCATTTGGTGTTAGTTTTATAGGGAGACTTGCATATGAAGGCTCTATGGTATTGAAAAAAATATTTTACATATAGTTATTGGCCTAAAGGCTTTGGTACAAGATCTTTTAATGCAGTCTATTGAATTCAAACTTTTTTTGTAGATATATTTCCGAAGTGACTTTTAAAACTGGAAATCGGCCAAATATATAAATTTTAAACTTGCTGTTAACTGTTTCCCAGGTTCTATTCCGGTATTATTAAAATGTATTGGTCTATCATACCATCTCATCAATATGCTGCCCCTTGGTACCAAAAGAATATTCTATATTTAGACTGATGACATCCAGCTCTAAATCAGCACCACATTTCCTTGACTGCCTTCATTCTGTCTGTGTTGTGAAATTGAAATGAAAATGAAAATTACTTATTGTCACAAGTAGGCTTCAAACGAAGTTACTGGGAAAAGCCCCTAGTCGCCACATTCCGCCGCCTGTTCGGGGAGGCTGGTACAGGAATTGAACCGTGCTGCTGGCCTGCCTTGGTCTGCTTTCAAAGCCAGCGATTTAGCCCAGTGTGCTAAACCAGCCTCATGACGTTGTGAGACTTCATGTCAGACAACCGGTCAGAATTTAATGTTCCTCCCCCCTGCTTCCTGTGATGGGCTGACAGGCATGTGGGTAACAAAATGTGTAACATGACGGCTGCACCATGATCATCATCTATCCAACTCTGTGATTTTACCTGCTTACAGCCAGGAATGCACCTGGTGGCCTGCTCGCCTGTGAGCCAGTGGAGGCAATTAAATGGGAATTTGTGGCCACTTAATGGCCTCTTCCTGCTGGCCGATCCAGGTGCCATTTTTGTGGGCTAGAGGCAGTCCTCCTGTTTGGGTATTCTATTCCCAAAGGAGACCTCTTCTCTGACAAACCTGACTGCTTATCTAGGGCTGGTGAAACCCTGGGCTTAAGTCTGGGACCATAGGTTCCTGTCCTTCAGAGACCTTCCCAGCAGTGACTCCCATTCTCAGTGGCACGGCTGGGCAAGAGAGCTACAAACATTTATTCAAAAAAAAAAAAAAAATCTTTTTATTGGCATTTTCAAAATTTATATACAGTTATGTGCATTGTTGGTCGTGCTTATTTACTGTATTATACAGAAAGGTTTGTCTTGTCCTTCCCTTAATTTCCCCTATTTACATTCTGCCGCCCTCTGGCTCGGCATGTGTGGGGGGGGGGGGGTTCCCCCCCTTTTCGTGCCCCATCAACTTCGGCTGTGTTTCCCCTGTGATGGGGTTGGGTGGGGGGGGGGGCGGTTGCCCCCTCCCTCCCTCCCTCCCTCACTCCGGCGTTGTCCCTTTTGTGTTCCTCCAGCTTTTTCTCCTCTTTCCCCCCCCCCCCGTGTTGCGTGTTCCTGTAGCTTGCCCCCGTCTTTATCTTTTATTTTTCCTCTCCCTTTTATTTTTAACTTTCCCGTTTCCCCATCTTATTCGCTGTTGCTGGCTTTGAACAGGTTCTGGAACAGGTCGACAAACTGTCCCCATGCCTTTAGGAAGCTTTACTCCGACCCTCGGATGGCATACTTAATCTTCTCCATGTGGAGAAATTCCACCTGGTCAGTAAGTCAGTCTGCAGCTGTGGGTGGTGCTGCTGATCGCCAGCCGAGCAGGATTCTCCGGCGTGCAATTAGTGAAGCGAAAGTTAGGGCGTCTGCCCTTCCCCATGTGTAGCTCTGGCTGCTCTGATATCCTGAAGATTGCCACATTTAGGCATGGCTTCACCCTCACCCCCAGAACCTTGGACATTGCCTCGGAAAAGGCTATCCAGAGAAACCTTCATTCATAATTTTGTTACCTCCAGATTTGACTATCCAATCCTCTCTTGCCTGATTTCCAGTTTCGCACTTTAGCTGATCCAAAATTCTAATGCATGTGTAAAGATTATTATTATTATTATTATTATTATTATTATTAACTCCTACCAAGCACTGTTTACCCTTCATCTCATCCTCACTGACCACTTTTAGCTTCCAGTTCACCAAAGCTTGACTTTTAATATTCATGTCCTTCTGTTCGCCCTCCCTATCATTCAAGCTCCCACTCCTGGAAACTGTGCCCCCCTAAGTTTTGGAATTCCTTCCCTAAACCCTTCTAGCTGTCCAGGTCTCTTCAAATGCACCTTTCAGAATGGGAGGACGAACTGGGGACAGAGGTAGGGTGGGGGACTCTGGAACGAAGCACTGAGCAGGGTGAACACCACCTGCTCCTGTGCAAGGCTAAGCCTAATGCAGCTCAATGTGTTGCACAGAGCGCACCTGACCAGAACCCAAATGAGCAGGTTCATCCTGGAGGTGGAGGACAAATGTGAGCAGTGCCAGAGGGGCCCGGCCAACCACACCCACATGTTTTGGGCTTGCCCCAAACTTGCTGGGTTCTGGACAGCCTTCTACAAGGCTGTGAGGCTGAGATTTTTTCTATAATATCTTTCTATAAAAGTTATTTGTTTATAACCTTAGTGAATATGGGCGATGTACCAGTTTTGATTTAGTTTTAATTGCTGTACTCCAAACAGTGGTAACATTTTAAAAAAATGTTTTGAGGTCAGTAAGATGTGCTTTTGACCTTGCAGAGAACACACTGTACAGGATGAGTTAAGAACTTGTGTCTCTAAATCTCTACCTATTGCAAGTTTTCATTTGTTGGAGTTTAATTCTGGACAGCTCGTTATGTATTATTTTTGGCATGATTTGAGATGCATCAATGAAAAACAGAGGTATTTCAGTCTCTTCAAAGATTCTGCACAAGAGAAAGATGAGTAGAAGCCTTGTTTTTAACTTTATTTGGACTATATTGGTTTGCTTAATTGGGATACAGAGACCGGTTTAGGAAGTAAGTTCAAAGTGTCTCCTTTTACTAAGTGTTGTAACTGTAAAGCTGGTTCTCTGTTAATGTGGTTAATTCTGTGTTTAAATTAATGTTTGTTTTGACTTAAAAGATACTTATGGGTCAGTATTGTGGGTCAATATTATTATTCCTGTGGTGTTGCAGTAACATTTCCTCAACTTTACAAATTGCAAATAGTTGGGTTCTCGTCCAGGATCCTAACCATGCATGTTGGAAGTGTATTTGAAGGCTATTTGGGTATTGCAAATTTGAAGTAACATTCCATTGTGGTATAATTAATGAAGCAAAAAGACTTTCTTGCAGCAGCAAAAAATTATTTGCAAGGAATCTACATTCTGAATTTTTGGGATGATTTGTTAGTACCTGTGTATAAGTTGGGCGGTTGCTCAACCCGAGACACTACACTTGTAGTGTCACCTACCCTTCCACCTCCTCGAACCTAAGGGGTTGAGTGAATATCAGGTAAGCTCTTCCATTCTTTTTCTTGTTTTATCTAGAGGGCATGGCAGGGAAGGCAGTACAATGTTCCTCCTGCAGAATGTTTGAGATGAGGGACGCCGCCTGTGTCCCTGCTGATTTCATCCGTGGGAAGTGCACCCATCTCCAGCTCCTCAGAAACAGTGTTGGGGAACTGGAGCTGGAGCTGGATGAATTTCGGATGAACTTCGGATCATTCGGGAGGCAGAGGTGGTCACAGAAGCTTCAGGGATGTAGTAACTCCGAAGAATCTAGATAGGTGGGTGACGGTGAGAGGGGCTGAGAGGAAGCAGTCAGTGCAGGGATCCCCTGTGGTCGTTCCCCTTAGTAACAAGTATACCGCTTTGGATACTGTTGGGGGGGGGGGAGACTTACCAGGGGTAAGCCATGGGGTACAGGTCTCTGGCACAGAGTCTGTGCTTGTTGCTCAGAAGGGAAGGGGGAGAGGAATAGAGAATTAGTCATTGGAGACTTCATAGTTAGGGGGATGGATAAGAGATTCTGTGGGAACGAGAGGGACTCGCGGTTGGTGTGTTGCCTCCCAGGTGCCAGGGTCCGCGATGTCTCTGATCGTGTTTTCGGGATCCTTAAGGGGGAGGGGGAGCAGCCCCAAGTCGTGGTCCACATAGGTACCAACGACCTAGGTAGGAAAAGGGAGAGGGATGTAAGGCAAGAATTCAGGGAGCTAGGGTGGAAACTTAGATCTAGGACAAACAGAATTATTATCTCTGGGTTGTTACCCGTGCCATGTGCTAGCGTGACGAGGAATAGGGAGAGCGAGGAGTTGAACACGTGGCTACAGGGATGGTGCAGGAGGGAGGGTTTCAGATTCCTGGATAATTGGGGCTTATTCTAGGGTAGGTGGGACTTCTACAAACGGGATGGCCTACACCTGGACCAGAGGGGTACCAATATTCTGGAGGGGAAATTTGCTGATGCTCTTCAGGAGGGTTTAAGCTAGTTCAGCAGGGGATTGGGAACCTGAATTGCAGCTACAGTGTACAGGAGGTTGCGAGTAGTGAGGTCCTGAGTAAGGTTTCAAAGTTGCAGGAGTGTGCAGGCAGGAAGGTGATTTAAAGTGTGTCCACTTCAATGCCAGAAGCATCCGGAATAAGGTGGGTGAACTTGCAGCATGGGTTGGTACCTGGGACTTCGATGTTGTGGCCATTTCGGAGACCTGGATAGAGCAGGGACAGGAATGGTTGTTGCAGGTGCCGGGGTTTAGATATTTCAGTAAGCTCAGGGAAGGTGGTAAAAGAGGGTGAGGGGTGGCATTGTTAGTCAAGGACAGTATTACGGTGGCAGAAAGGACGTTTGACGAGGACTCGTCTACTGAGGTAGTATGGGCTGAGGTTAGAAACAGGAAAGGAGAGGTCACCCTGTTCGGGGTTTTCTATAGGCCTCCGAAAAGTTCCAGAGATGTAGAGGAAAGGATTGCAAAGATGATTCTGGATAGGAGCAAAAGTAACACGGTAGTTGTTATGGGGGGGGGGAGGGACTTTAACTTTCCAAATATTGGGCGTTATTCTCTCACCACCATCCCCCCCACCCCCACCCCCACCCCCCCTCCCCACGCCTGGTGGGAGAATCGCCGGGGCGCCGCGCGAATCGCGTTCTGCCGTCCCGACCCCCGCACCCGATTTCTCCCCCCCCCCCCCCCCCCCCCACGGGAAACCAGCAGCGCACAATTTGCACCGGGCCGCTCGGAGAACTGGCGAGCGGCGATTCTCTGGCCGGATGGGCCGAGCGACCGCTACGACACAAAAGGTTCCCGCTGGCGCCGTCCACTCCTGGTCGCTGCCGGTGGGAACTGCAGGAATGCTGGGGGGGTGATCTGTGGGGGGGGGGGGGGGTAGGGGGGCTTCTTCACCGGGGTGGCCTCCATTGGGGTCTGGCCTACGATCGGGGCCCACCGATCTGCGGGCCGGCCTCTCCCCTCCCGGGCCTACCTCCTTCTGCGCGCGGCCCCAGAACACCGGCTCCATGTTGGTGAAGGGCCGGCGTGCGTAAGACTTTCTCCACGTAGGCGCAGGATGGCGCAGCCCAACTGCACATGCGCAGAATTTGGCTGCCCCAACTGCGCATGCGCGGGTTGGCGCGCCGCAAGGATGCTGGAGCGGCGTGAACCGCTCCAGCGCCATGCTGGCCCCCTGTGGGGGCCAGAATAGGTTGTGTCCGGGCCCTGTTTGCGCCGTCGTGAAACGCAACGGCGCAAACACTTGGCCTCAATATCGGAGAATCGCGCCCCATTGACTGGAAATGCTATAGTTCGAGTACTTTAGATGGGTCCGTTTTTGTCCAATGTGTGCAGGAGGGTTTCCTGACACAGTATGTAGATAGGCTAACAAGAGGCGAAGCCATATTGGATTTGGTACTGGGTAATGAACCAGGACAGGTGTTAGATTTGGAGGTAGTTGAGCACTTTGGTGATAGTGACCACAATTCGATTACGTTTACTTTAGTGATGGAAAGGGATAGGTATATACCGCAGGGCAAGAGTTATATCTGGGGGAAAGGCAATTATGATGCGATGAGGCAAGACTTAGGATGCATCGGATGGAGAGGAAAACTGAAGGGGATGGGCACAATGGAAATGTGGAGCTTGTTCAAGGAACAGCTACTGCGTGTCCTTGATAAGTATGGACCTGTCGGGCAGGGAGGAAGTGGTCGAGTGAGGGAACCATGGTTTACTAAAGCAGTCAAACCACTTGTCAAGAGGAAGAAGGAGACTTATGTGAAGATGAGACATGAAGGTTCAGTTAGGGTGCTCGAGAGTTACAAGTTAGCTAGGAAGGACCTAAAGAGAGAGCTAAGAAGAGCCAGGAGGGGACATGAGAAGTCTTTGGCAGGTAGGATCAAGGATAACCCTAAAGCTTTCTATAGATATGTCAGGAATAAATGAATGACTAGGGTAAGAGTAGGGCCAGTCAAGGACAGTAGTGGGAAGTTGTGCGTGGAGTCCGAGGAGATAGGAGAGGTGCTAAATGAATATTTTTCGTCCGTATTCACACAGGAAAAAAACAATGTTGTCAAGGAGAATACTAAGATACAGGCTACTTGACTAGAAGGGCTTGAGGTTCATAAGAAGGAGCAATTCTGAAATGTGTGAAAATAGATAAGTCCCCTGGGCCGGATGGGATTTATCCTAGGATTCTCTGGGAAGCCAGGGAGGAGATTGCTGAGCCTTTGGCTTTGATCTTTAAGTCATCTTTGTCTACAGGAATAGTGCCAGAAGACTGGAGGATAGCAAATGTTGTCCCCTTGTTCAAGAAGGGAAGTAGAGACAACCCCGGTAATTATAGACCAGTGAGCCTTGCTTCTGTTGTGGGCAAAGTCTTGGAAAGGTTTATAAGAGATAGCGTTGCGCAGGTCAAAGACTCATCGCCTGAGTGAGTGAGACACAGACAGAGTGAGAATTTGAAACTTGATAATTTGGTGCAGTGAGGTAATTCGGTGAAGAGTGGGAGTAGGTGCTTTTTCCCTACTGTTTTGTTCTCGTCTCTTTCTTATGGCCTGCAACTTTTAATCAGCAGGGAGAGAACCTGAGAAAATCTGAGACCCTCAGAAGGTAAGTAAGTGATTTTTACTCCTTTTTACTTTTATTACCTTTTCAAATTGTGTGTGTGGGAGGGGGGAAACTGAAGTGATATCACCGAAAAGCTGTGACCTGAGTGACTAGTTGGGAATCTACACTAAATTAAAAAAATTAAGCATTGGTAACTAATTAAACATTACTTAATTATAATTTAGAGGGATATCTAAGCCAGAGATCGGAGAGTACTATATTTAGCTTTCACATTTATAGTAGAAATCTAGTGCAAGGAAACAGATAGTTAACAATAACTGAAATTTTTTTTTTTAACTTTTAACTTTAATTTACTAATTAATTGACGCAATGTCAGTTAGAGGGGTGCAGTGCTCTGACTGAGATGTGGCACGTCCAGGGGGCTTCCAGCGTCCCGGATGGCTTCATCTGCAGAAAGTGCACCCATCTGGAGCTCCTCACAGACCGCATGGTTCGGTTGGAGCAGCAATTGGATGCACTTAGGAGCATGCAGGTGGCGGAAAGCGTCATAGATAGCAGTTATATAAATGTGGTCACACCCAAGGTGCAGGCAGAGAAATGGGTGACCACCAGAAAGGGCAGGCAGTCAGTGCAGGAATCCCCTGTGGTCCCCCCCCCCCCCCCCCCTCGAACAGGTATACCCCTTTGGATACTGTCGGGGGGGGATAGCCTATCAGGGGAAAACAGCAGCAGCCAGAGCAGTGGCACCACGGCTGGCTCTGGTGTTCAGAAGGGAGGGTCAAAGCGCAGAAGAGCAATAGTAATTGGGGACTCTATAGTCGGGGGCACAGATAGGCACTTCTGTGGACGTGAAAGAGACTCCAGGATGGTATGTTGCCTCGCTGGTGCCAGGGTCCAGGATGTCTCCGAACGGGTAGAGGGTATCCTGAAGGGGGAGGGCAAACAGGCAGAGGTACATATTGGTACTAACGACATAGGCAGGAAGGGGCATGAGGTCCTGCAGCAGGAGTTCAGGGAGCTAGGCAGAAAGTTAAAAGACAGGACCTCTAGGGTTGTAATCTCGGGATTACTCCCTGTGCCACGTGCCAGTGAGGCTAGAAATAGGAAGATAGTGCAGCTAAACACGTGGCTAAACAGCTGGTGTAGGAGAGAGGGTTTACGTTATCTGGACCACTGGGAGCTCTTCCGGGGCAGGTGTGACATATATAAGAAGGACGGGTTGCATCTAAACTGGAGAGGCATAAATATCCTGGCTGCGAGGTTTGCTAGTGTCACACGGGAGGGTTTAAACTAGTATGGCAGGGGGGTGGGCATGGGATCAATAGGTCAGAAGGTGAGAGCATTGAGGGAGAACTAGGGAATAGGGACAGTGTGGCTCTGAGGCAGAGCAGACAGGGACAAGTTGCTGAACACTGGGTCTGGTGGCCTGAAGTGCATATGTTTTAATGCAAGAAGTATTACGGGTAAGGCAGATGAACTTGGAGCTTGGATTAGTACTTGGAACTATGATGTTGCCATTACGGAGATCTGGTTGAGGGAACATAGAACGATACAGCGCAGTACAGGCCCTTCGGTCCACGATGTTGCACCGAAACAAAAGCCATCTAACCTACACTATGCCATTATCATCCATATGTTTATCCAATAAACTTTTAAATGCCCTCAATGTTGGTGAGTTCACTACTGTAGCAGGTAGGGCATTCCACGGCCTCACTACTCTTTGCGTAAAGAACCTACCTCTGACCTCTGTCCTATATCTATTACCCCTCAGTTTAAAGCTATGTCCCCTCGTGCCAGCCATTTCTATCCGCGGGAGAAGGCTCTCACTGTCCACCCTATCTAACCCCCTGATCATTTTGTATGCCTCTATTAAGTCTCCTCTTAACCTTCTTCTCTCCAACGAAAACAACCTCAAGTCCATCAGCCTTTCGTCATAAGATTTTCCCTCCATACCAGGGCAGCACGGTAGCATTGTGGATAGCACAATTGCTTCACAGCTCCAGGGTCCCAGGTTCAATTCCGTCTTGGGTCACTGTCTGTGCGGAGTCTGCACGTCCTCCCCGTGTGTGCGTGGGTTTCCTCCGGGTGTTCCGGTTTCCTCCCACAGCCCAAAGATGTGCGGGTTAGGTGGATTTGGTCATGATAAATCTTAGTGTCCAAAATTGCCCTTAGTGTTGGGTGGGGTTACTGGGTTATGGGGGATAGGGTGAGGTGCTGGAGGACGTGGGAGGGTGCTCTTTCACGGGGCGATAGATGGAGAAGTGTCTGCAGAGCCTGGTGAATGTCTATGACGATGCCTCCTGCACTGTAAATTCTATGATAACATCCTGGTTAATCTCCTCTGCACCCACTCCAAAGCCTCCACGTCCTTCCTATAATGCGGTGACCAGAACTGTACGCAATACTCCAAATGCGGCCGTACCACAGTTCTGTACAGCTGCAACATGACCTCCTGACTCCGGAACTCAATCCCTCTACCAATAAAGGCCAACACTCCATAGGCCTTCTTCACAACCCTATCAACCTGGGTGGCAACTTTCGGGGATCTATGTACATGGACACCTAGATCCCTCTGCTCATCCACACTTCCAAGAACTTTACAATTAGCCAAATATTCCGCATTCCTGTTATTCCTTCCAAAGTGAATCACCTCTCACTTCTCTACATTAAACTCCATTTGCCACCTCTCAGCCCAGCTCTGCAGCTTATCTATATCCCTCTGTAACCTGCTACATCCTTCCACACTATCGACAACACCACCGACTTTAGTATCGTCTGCAAATTTACTCACCCACCCTTCTGCGCCTTCCTCTAGGTCATTGACAAAAATGACAAACAGCAACGGCCCCAGAACAGATCCTTGTGGTACTCCACTTGTAACTGAACTCCATTCTGAACATTTCCCATCAACCACCACCCTCTGTCTTCTTTCAGCTAGCCAATTTCTGATCCACATCTCTAAATCACCCTCAATCCCCCGCCTCCGTATTTTCTGCAATAGCCTACCGTGGGGAACCTTATCAAACGCTTTGCTGAAATCCATATACACCACATCAACTGCTCTACCCTCGTCTACCTGTTCAGTCACCTTCTCAAAGAACTCGATAAGGTTTGTGAGGCATGACCTACCCTTCACAAAGCCATGCTGACTATCCCTGATCATATTATTCCTATCTAGATGATTATAAATCTTGTCTCTTATAATCCCCTCCAAGACTTTACCCATTACAGACGTGAGGCTCACCGGTCTATAGTTGCCGGGGTTGCCTCTGCTCCCCTTTTTGAACAAAGGGACCACATTTGCTATCCTCCAGTCCTCTGGCACTATTCCTGTAGCCAATGATGACATAAAAATCAACGCCAAAGGTCCAGCAATCTCTTCCCTGGCCTCCCAGAGAATCCTAGGATAAATCCCATCAGGACCCGGGGACTTATCTATTTTCAGCCTGTCCAGAATTGCCAACACCTCTTCCCTACGTACCTCAATGCCATCTATTCTATTAGCCTGGCTCTCAGCATTCTCCTCCACAACATTATCTTTTTCCTGAGTGAATACTGACGAAAAATATTCATTTAGCATCTCGCCTATCTCTTCAGACTCCACACACAACTTCCCATCCCTGTCCTTGACTGGTCCTACTCTTTCCCTAGTCATTCACTTATTCCTGACATACCTACAGAAAGCTTTTGGGTTTTCCTTGATCCTACCTGCCAAATACTTCTCATGTCCCCTCCTTGCTCGCCTTAGCTCTCTCTTTAGATCCTTCCTCGCTACCTTGTAATTATCCATCGCCCCAACTGAAACTTCACACCTCATCTTCACATAGGCCTCCTTCTTCCTCTTAACAAGAGATTCCACTTCTTTGGTAAACCACGGTTCCCTCGCTCGACGCCTTCCTCCCTGCCTGACCGGTACATACTTATCAAGAACACGCAGTAGCTGATCCTTGAACAAGCTCCACTTATCCAGTGTGCCCAACACTTGCAGCCTACTTCTCCACCTTATCCCCCCCCAAGTCACGTCTAATGGCATCATAATTGCCCTTCCCCCAGCTATAACTCTTGCCCTGCGGTGTATACTTACCCTTTCCATCATTAACGTAAACGTCACCGAATTGTGGTCACTGTCCCCAAAGTGCTCTCCTACCTCCAAATCCAACACCTGGCCTGGTTCATTACCCAAAACTAAATCCAACGTGGCCTCGCCTCTTGTTGGCCTGTCAACATATTGTGTCAGGAAACCCTCCTGCGCACACTGTACAAAAAACGTACCATCTAATGTACTTGAACTATATCTTTTCCAGTCAATATTTGGAAAGTTAAAGTCTCCCATAATAACTACCCTGTTCCTTTCGCTCTTATCCAGGATCATCCTCGCCATCCTTTCCTCTACATCCCTAGAACTATTTGGAGGCCTATAGAAGACTCCCAACAGGGTGACCTCTCCTTTCCTGTTTCTAACTTCAGCCCATACTACCTCGGAAGAAGAGTCCCCATCTAGCATCCTCTCCGCCACCGTAATACTGCTCTTGACTAGCAGCGCCACACCTCCCCCTCTTTTGCCTCCTTCTCTGAGCTTACTAAAACACCTAAACCCCGGAACCTGCAACATCCATTCCTGTCCCTGCTCTATCCATGTCTCCGAAATGGCCACAACATCGAAGTCCCAGGCACCAACCCATGCTGCCAGTTCCCCTACCTTATTTCGTATACTCCTGGCATTGAAGTAGACACACTTCAAACCACCTACCTGAACACTGGCCCCCTCCTGCGACGTCAAATCTGTGCTCCTGACCTCTACACTCTCATTCTCCCTTACCCTAAAACTACAATCCAGGTTCCCATGCCCCTGCTGCATTAGTTTAAACCCCCCAAAGAGCACTAACAAATCTCCTTCTTCTTTGTGCCCCTCAGGTTCAGATGTAGACCATCCTGTCTGTAGAGGTCCCACCTTCCCCAGAAAGAGCCCCAGTTATCCAGAAATCTGAATCCCTCCCGCCTGCACCATCCCTGTAGCCACGTGTTTAATTGCTCTCTCTCCCTATTCCTCATCTCACTATCACGTGGCACGGGCAACAACCCAGAGATAACAACTCTGTTTGTTCTAGTTCTGAGCTTCCATCCTAGCTCCCTGAAAGCCTGCCTGACATCCTTGTCCCCTTTCCTACCTATGTCGTTAGTGCCAATGTGGACCACGACTTGGGGCTGTTCCCCCTCCCCCCTAAGGACCCGGAAAACACAATCCGAGACATCACGTACCCTTGCACCTGGGAGGCAACATACCAAACGTGAGTCTCTCTCGCTCCCACAAAATCCCCTATACGTGCCCCTGACTATCGAGTCCCCAATGACTAATGCTCTGCTCCTCTCCCCCCTTCCCTTCTGAGCAACAGGGACAGACTCCGTGCCAGAGGCCCGTACCCCATGGCTTACCCCTGGTAAGTCCGTCTCTCCCCCCCCCCACACACACACACACACACAAGTATCCAAAGCGGTATACTTGTTTCTCAGGGGAACGACCGCAGGGGATCCCTGCACTGACTGCTTCTTCCCAGTCCCTCTTACAGTTACCCATCTATCTCCAATCTTTGGTGTAACTAATTCCCTGAAGCTGCTATCTATGACCCCCTCTGCCTCCCAAATGATCCAAAGTTCTTCCAACTCCAGCTCCAGTTCCCTAACTCGGTCTTGGAGGAGCTGGAGATGGCAGCACTTCCTGCAGGTAAAATCAGCAGGGACACTAACGGCGTCCCTCACCTCAAACATCCTGCAGGAGGAACATTGCACTCCCTTCCCTGCCATCCCTCTAACTTTCTACCAAGATCTGGCTAACAACTAAATTAAATTTTTAAAAAAAAATAATAATAATAATAAAATATGATACTTACCTCACACCAATGGGTTTTATTATTAGGTTAGAGGAGGAGGGCGGGTGGGAGACACTACACGTGTAGTGTCTCGGGTTTCCTCTCCAGAATTTATTGGTGAGGGTCTGCCCAGAAGTCCGCGGGTCGAACTTCCTGTTCCCGCCTTAAACACTAACATTTTTTATAAAACAGCAAAGAGGGACCGAAAACGAGACCAGGTAAGTGTTTGTCGCTGAAATTGACTAGCCTGCTCCTGTGAAGGTCTCCCAGAAATCACTAACGCACCGCTCCCGCTGAAATCGACTGGCCTGCTCCTGCAAAGACAAGTGTTTTTAAAGGAGAAACTTACCTCCCAGAAATCACTTGCGCACTGCTCCCGCTGAAATTGACTAACCTGCTCCGCTCCCGCTGAAATCGACTGGCCTGCTCCTGCAAAGACAAGTGTTTTAAAAGGAGAAACTTACCTCCCAGAAATCACTTGCGCACTGCAAGGGAAGGGCAGGATTGGCAGCTAAATGTTCCAGGATTTAGATGTTTCAGATGGGATAGAGGGGGTTGTAGAAGGGGTGGCGGAGTTGCGCTACTGGTTAGGGAGGATATCACAGCTGTACTATGGGAGGACACCTCAGAGGGCAGTGAGGCTATATGGGTAGAGATCAGGAATAAGAAGGGTGCAGTCACAATGTTGGGGGTTTACTACAGGCCTCCCAACAGCCAGCAGGAGATAGAGGAGCAGATAGGTAGACAGATTTTGGAAAAGAGTAAAAACAACAGGGTTGTGGTGATGGGCGACTTCAACTTCCCCAATATTGACTGGGACTCACTCAGTGCCAGGGGCTTAGACGGGGCAGAGTTTGTAAGGAGCATCCAGGAGGGCTTCTTAAAACAATATGTAGACAGTCCAGCTAGGGATTGTACTGGACCTGGTATTGGGGAATGAGCCCGGCCAGGTGGTAGAAGTTTCAGTAGGGGAGCATTTCGGAAACAGTGACCACAATTCAGTAAGTGCTGGTGGACAAGGATAAGAGTGGTCCTAGGATGAATGTACTAAATTGGGGGAAGGCTAATTATAACAATATTAGGCGGGAACTGAAGAACCTAGATTGGGGGCGGATGTTTGAGGGCAAATCAACATCTGACATGTGGGAGGCTTTCCAGTGTCAGTTGAAAGGAATTCAGGACCGGCATGTTCCTGTGAGGAAGGAGGATAAATATGGCAATTTTCGGGAACCTTGGATATCGAGAGATATTGTAGGCCTCGTCAAAAAGAAAAAGGAGGCATTTGTCATGGCTAAAAGGCTGGGAACAGACGAAGCCTGTGTGGAATATAAGGAAAGTAGGAAGGAACTTAAGCATGAGGGCTAGAAGGGGTCACGAAAAGTCATTGGCAAATAGGGTTAAGGAAAATCCCAAGGCTTTTTACACGTACATAAAAAGCTAGAGGGTAGCCAGGGAAAGGGTTAGTCCACTGAAGGATAGGCAAGGGAATCTATGTGTGGAGCCAGAGGAAATGGGCAAGGTACTAAATGAATACTTTGCATCAGTATTCACCAAAGAGAAGGAATTGGTGGATGTTGAGTCTGGAGAAGGGTGTGTAGATAGCCTGGGTCACATTGAGATCCAAAAAGACGAGGTGTTGGGCGACTTAAAAAAGATTAAGGTAGATAAGTCCCCAGGGCCTGATGGGATCTACCCCAGAATACTGAAGGAGGCTGGAGAGGAAATTGCTGAGGCCTTGACAGAAATCTTTGGATCCTCACTGTCTTCAGGTGATGTCCCGGAGGACTGAAGAATAGCCAATGTTGTTCCTCTGTTTAAGAAGGGTAGCAAGGATAATCCAGGGAACTACAGGCCGGTGAGCCTTACTTCAGTGGTAGGGAAATTACTGGAGAGAATTCTTCGAGACAGGATCTACTCCCATTTGGAAGCAAATGGGCGTATTAGTGAGAGGCAGCATGGTTTTGTGAAGGGGAGGTCGTGTCTCACTAACTTGATAGAGTTTTTCAAGGAGGTCACTAAGATGATTGATGCAGGTAGGGCAGTGGATGTTGTCTATATGGACTTCAGTAAGGCCTTTGACAAGGTCCCTCATGGTAGACTAGTACAAAAGGTGAATTCACACGGGATCAGGGGTGAGCTGGCAAGGTGGATACAGAACTGGCTAGGTCATAGAAGTGGAGATGCCAGCGTTGGACTGGGGTGATATTACCTAGGTCATAGAAGGCAGAGAGTAGCAATGGAAGGATGCTTTTCTAATTGGAGGGCTGTGACCAGTGGTGTTCCGCAGGGATCAGTGCTGGGACCTTTGCTCTTTGTAGTATATATAAATGATTTGGAGGAAAATGTAACTGGTCTGATTAGTAAGTTTGCAGACGACACAAAGGTTAGTGGAATTGCAGATAGTGATGAGAACTGTCAGAGGATACAGCAGGATTTAGATTGTTTGGAGACTTGGGCTGAGAGATGGCAGATGGAGTTTAATCCATACAAATGTGAGGTAATGCATTTTGGAAGGTCTAATGCAGGTAGGGAATATACAGTGAATGGTAGAACCCTCAAGAGTATTGAAAGTCAGAGAGATCTAGGAGTACAGATCCACAGGTCACTGAAAGGGGCAACACAGGTGGAGAAGGTTGTCAAGAAGGCATACGGCATGCTTGCCTTCATTGGCCGGGGCATTGAGTATAAGAATTGGCAAGTCATGTTGCAGCTGTATAGAACCTTAGTTAGGCCACACTTGGAGTATAGTGTTCAATTCTGGTCGCCACTCTACCAGAAGGAGGCTTCAGAGAGGGTGCAGAAGAGATTTACCAGAATGTTGCCTGGTATGGAGGGCATTCGCTATGAGGAGCGATTGAATAAACTCGGTTTGTTCTCACTGGAAGGAAGGAGGTTGAGGGGAGACCTGATAGAGGTCTACAAAATTATGAGGGGCATAGACAGAGTGGATAGTCAGAGGCTTTTCCTCAGGGTAGAGGGGTCAATTACTAGGGGGCATAGGTTTAAGGTGAGAGGGGCAAGGTTTAGAGTAGATGGACGAGGCAAGTTTTTTACACAGGGTAGTGGGTGCCTGGAACACGCTACCGGAGGAGGTGGTGGATGCAGGGATGATAGTGACATTTAAGGGGCATCTTGAGAAATACATGAATAGGATGGGAATAGAGGGATACGGACCCAGGAAGTGTGGAAGATTGTAGTTTAGTCGGGCAGCATGGTCGGCACGGACTTGGAGGGCCCAAGGGCCTGTTCCTGTGCTGTACATTTCTTTGTTCTTTGAGATAGGATGTGCAATCATCTGGAAAGAAATAATTTGATTAGAGATAGTCAACATGGTTTTGTGAAGGGTAGGTCGTGTCTCACAAACCTTATTGAGTTCTTTGAGAAGGTGACCAAGCAGGTGGATGAGGGTAAAACAGTTGATGTGGTGTATATGGATTTCAGTAAGGCGTGTGATAAGGTTCCCCACGGTAGGCTATTGCAGAAAATACAGAGGCATGGGATTCAGGGTGATTTAGCAGTTTGGATCAGAAATTGGCTAGCTGGAAGAAGACAAAGGGTGGTGATTGATGGGAAATGTTAAGCCTGGAGTCCAGTTACTAGTGGTGTACCACAAGGATCTGTTTTGGGGCCACTGCTGTTTGTCATTTTTATAAATGACCTGGAGGAGGGCGTCGAAGGATGGGTGAGTACATTTGCAGAATACACTAAAGTCGGTGGAGTTGTGGACATTGAGGAAGGATGTTACAAGTTACAGAGGGACATAGATAAGCTGCAGAGCTGGCCTGAGAGGTGGCAAATGGAGTTGAATGCAGAAAAGTGTGAGGTGATTCATTTTGGAAGGACTAACAGGAAGACAGAGTACTGGGCTAATGGTAAGATTCTTGGTAGTGTGGATGAGCAGAGAGATCTCGGTGTCCATGTACATAGATCCCTGAAAGTTGCCACCCAGGTTGAGAGGGTTGTTAAGAAGGCGTATGGTGTGTTAGCTTTTATTCGTAGAGGGATTGAGTTTCGGAGCCATGAGGTCATGTTGCAACTGCATTTGGAGTATTGTGTGCAATTCTGGTCACCGCATTATAGGAAAGATGTGGAAGCATTGGAAAGGGTGGAGAGGAGATTTACCAGAATGTTGCCTGGTATGGAGGGAAGATCTTATGAGGGAAGGCTGAGGGACGTGAGGCTGTTTTCGTTAGAGAGAAGAAGGTTAAGAGGTGACTTAATTGAGGCATACAAGATGATCAGAGGATTAGATAAGGTGGACAGTGAGAGCCTTTTTCCTTGAATGGTGATGTCTAGCACGAGGGCACATAGATTTAAATTGAGGAGAGATAGATATAGGACAGATATCAGAGGTAGGTTCTTTACTCAGAGAGTAGTAAAGGCGTGGAATGCCCTGCCTGCAACAGTAGTGGACTCGCCAACACTAAGGGCATTCTAATGGTCATTGGATAGGCATATGGACGATAAGGGAATAGTGTAGATGGGCTTTAGAGTGGTTTCACAGGTCGGCGCAACATCGAGGGCCGAAGGGCCTGTACGGCGCTGTAATGTTCTATGTTCTATGACCGCTTGTTCAATGTCCACTTTTTTCAAATATGCTGCAGTTTTCTCCAGCTGGGAACACTAAATCTATCCTCTTCAACCCTGTTAAAATCATCATCCCCTTTCTGCCTGCTTCTGAACCAGACTGTTCACTGCTTCAGCATCATATTCTACCCCAAACTATTTTTCTTTTCCAACAGAAACACTGCCTACTTCTGCCTTTGAACCATTGCTTGCCTGACTTTGCCTCAGTCTGATTGATCTGTATCACCTCCAAGCTTGACTTATTACAATGCTTTCATCCTTAAAACCTCAGTTCAAGTAAAATTCCGATACTGGTATCCTCAACAGCACGGTAGCATTGTGGACAGCAGAATTGCTTCACAGCTCCAGGGTCCCAAGTTCGATTCCGGCTTGGGTCACTCTCTGTGCGGAGTCTGCACATCCTCCCCGTGTGTGCGTGGGTTTCCTCCGGGTGCTCCGGTTTCCTCCCACAGTCCAAAGATGTGCAGGTTAGGTGGATTGGCCATGATAAATTGCCCTTAGTTTCCAAAATTGCCCTTAGTGTTGAGTGGAGTTACTGGGTTGTGGGGATCAGGTGGAGGTGCTGACCTTGGGTGGGGTGCTCTTTCCAAGAGCCGGTGCAGTCTCAATGGGCCGAGTGGCCTCCTTCTGCACTGCAAATTCCATGTTAAAAACATTCCCTTCAGACTTATCCTTTGAGTTATATTGGCTCCTGATCCCTGAAACTTCATTTAAAATTCTGACCCTTGTGTTTAAATCCCTCGTAGTCCTCTCTTTTTTTTCATATCTCCTCTAACATTCTCTATTATTACAGCCCTTCTCACGCACTTCTGCCAAATTCTTGATTTTCCTGACTCTGGTCTTTTACATCTTTCCCTCACTTTGCCTTGCCATTCATGACCATGCCTTCAGCCTATCCCCACACTTGTGAATTTCCCTCCTATTCCCGTTCTCTTCCCCCCCCCCCCCCCCCCCCCCCCCCCCCCCCCCAACCTTTTTGTCCTTTATGGTCAAGGTTTTATACACACCTCCTAAATATCCCACGGCTCTATTTTGTTTTTGCCTTTTTGTGCCTCTAAACCGTGGACATTTTCCGGCAGGATTTTGCAGTCAGCAGTAAAGGGTTGGTTGCTGCTTGCTGCTGCGCAAAATGATTTACCCAGCTCACTGTCATTGATTTTGCCGTTATGCTAATTTCATTCTTATACCATCTATAGGAGATCACTGACACCCAGGATCAGTGAAGGGGCACGCAGGATGAGCAGCCAATTGTATTGAATTCTCATAGACAACAATCCAAGAAGTAAAATGCACCCAGTATTATTAACTTTAATCCCATAATAGAAAGTGAAGTAAAGATTGGGACATGCACGTGGGGTTAAGCAAGCTGCAATAATGAGTTTATGGAACTTTGATCATGGAATGGAGGGAATGACCCTGCACATTTCAACAAAGTTTGACTTGGATAAAAATATTAAAGATTTTGCCAAATCACTAATTCTGTGCTAATTGCATCTGCTAAGATCACATCAGGTAGACCCTGTGGAGCAACGGAGTCAGTTACAGAATGTCTGGATTGTTCTTTATCTGCGTTTGCACAGATAGCAGAAGTTGCTGATAGTTTTGTGCAGAAATTATTATGAACGCTGATATTTTTACCTTTATTACAATAACAGAGTCTGGTCCTTGATGACAGAACTTGATACAAATGAAATTCTACAAAACCATGGTATTGAGGCAACCCAGGCAGAATTTTCAACGGTGTCATCTCCGCACCTCTGGCTTGCTGCAGAATTTGGTTGGGGCTGACACATGCCACATAAGTTATTGACCCTTCCTCTCTTTGTATAACCCTTTGATCATTGACAAATGCTGGTCATCACATTAAAGTAGGAATCATTATTAGCAGTCACTGAGAATTGAGGTATATTTGGGTTTCGGTGTTGCAAATTAGGCTAATATTATTTTAGTTCCCTCTTTTGGAATTATACCAGCTGTAGTTGTAGCGTCCACTTGATATAAAACACATTTTTCCATGTCAGTGAGAATTCTTGAACTAATTTTAAACATCAGTAAAGAGGTAGAATGCCCAACAGTGTGATTCACTATCTGGTTGATCGATCAGGACAACATCGCTTTCCACATCAGCCATTTGCTTTGTGTCTTGGAACATACTTAACCCACAATGTAAGTCACTCTCGTGCTTGACACACAGCCCAGGCGCAACAGTGACTTATTGGATCTTCTCTTTCCCATCAGATTCTGGTGGGCTATTTTCTTCAGTATTTTATCAGCAAGCTTGAAATTGTCAGAGGTCTGATTTCTAACTACTGTTTTATGAAGGCTGCCTTTTTATGCAAGGTGACTTAACTATAGACATAATGAAATCATACCTCTTGTTTTGGTAAGTGTTAGGAAGTTAGAATGAAATGAATAATTGGATAAAAAGAAACTGATGGAGTTTTTTGCTGAACTGATGAATGAGGTGCAGAGTAGCCTATTAGGGTGAAAAATACTTTAATAAGCAAAGTGGAAACTAGAGGTCTCTGGGACCTAGATCATAGCCACACCCAGCCACAAAGATTCAGAATCTGAATTTTGTGCAGGAAGAGAGAAGAGAGGCATGCCTGACTCCTCCCTGGCACAGGTTGGCACTGCCCTATGAGGCCTGTCCTGTCGGAGAGATGACGTAAACCACGTCCACTTTTTTCCCCCTCTGTGGCCCAATAATAATCTTTACTAGTATTGTAAGTAGGCTTACATTAACACTGCAATGAAGTTACAGTGAAAATCCCCTACTCACCACACTCCAGCCCCTGTTTAGGTACACTGAAGGAGAATTCAGAATGTCTAATTAACCTAACAAGCACATCTTTCGGGTCTTGTGGGCGGAAACCGGAGCACCCGGAGGAAACCCGTGCAGACTCCCCACAGACTGACCCAAACCGGAAATCGAACCTGGGACCCTGGCGTTGTGAAGCAACAATGCTAACCACTGTGCTACTATGCCATACCGCAGAATAGTTGAACATAAAACTGGTCTGCACCTGGAAAGTTACACACCAGTTTTCAGTCTGAGCCTGACACGTTGCCATTTTTGTAAGATTCCGTCCAGCAGAAGTCTGTCTGTTTCAGGCCCATTAGAAGAAAGGCTTCCCAAAGGAAAGCTATTGGTCCGGTGTGGTAATTATTTGCTGCATTTGGCTCATATACTTTAACACTATGGAATGTTGTTTTGGGGTAGGTGTATTCTTAGATGAGTAAAGTAGATAGATTTAGATGGGAGTGATTTAAACAGTATCTGGGTAACCATTATTGTAGTTGCTTGTCAATTGTTACTGTGCCTTGTGTTTTAAACTTTAATTTTTTTTTAATAAATATTTTATTGAAAATTTTTGGTCAACCAACACAGTACATTGTGCATCCTTTACACAATATTAGAACAACACAAATAACAGTGACCTATTTTATAAACAAAAAATGAATAAATAATAAATAACAAAAATGAAAACTAACCCTAATTGGCAACTGCCTTATCACAAGTAACACTCTCCAAAAATATAATTTAACAGTCCAATATATAATTATCTGTCGCAACGACCTATACATATTATACAGTATATATTAACAACCCTGAGAGTCCTTCTGGTTCCTCCTGTGCCGGGCTACTAGGGACGCAAAGGCCAAAACATCGGCCTCTCTCGCCTCCTGCACTCCCGGCTCTTGTGCAACCCCAAATATAGCCAACCCCCAGCTTGGTTCGACCCGGACCCCCACTACTTTTGAAAGCACCTTTGTCACCCCCAACCAAAACCCCTGTAGTGCCTGGCATGACCAAAACATATGGGTATGATTCGCTGGGCTTCTCGAGCACCTCGCACACCTATCCTCCACCCCAAAAAATTTACTGAGCCGTGCTCCAGTCATATGCGCCCTGTGTAATACCTTAAACTGAATCAGGCTTAGCCTGGCACACGAGGACGACGAGTTTACCCTGCTTAGGGCATCTGCCCACAGCCCCTCCTCGATCTCCTCCCCCAGCTCTTCTTCCCATTTCCCTTTTAGTTCATCTACCATAGTCTCCCCTTCGTCCCTCATTTCCCTATATATATCTGACACCTTACCATCCCCCACCCATGTCTTTGAGATCACTCTGTCCTGCACCTCTTGTGTCGGGAGCTGCGGGAATTCCCTCACCTGTTGCCTCGCAAAAGCCCTCAGTTGCATATACCTGAATGCATTCCCTTGGGGCAACCCATATTTCTCGGTCAGCGCTCCCAGACTCGCGAACTTCCCATCCACAAACAGATCTTTCAGTTGCGTTATTCCTGCTCTTTGCCACATTCCATATCCCCCATCCATTCCCCCTGGGGCAAACCTATGGTTGTTTCTTATCGGGGACCCCCCCCAAGGCTCCAGTCTTTCCCCTATGCCGTCTCCACTGTCCCCAAATCTTCAGTGTAGCCACCACCACCGGGCTTGTGGTGGAGTTCCTCGGTGAGAACGACAATGGGGCTGTCACCATAGCCTGTAGGCTAGTCCCCCGACAGGACGCCCTCTCTAATCTCTTCCACGCCGCTCCCCTCCTCCTCTCCCATCCACTTACTCACCATTGAAATATTAGCGGCCCAATAATACTCACTTAGGCTCGGTAGTGCCAGCCCCCCCCCTATCCCTGCTACGCTGTAAGAATCCCTTCCTCACTCTCGGGGTCTTCCCGGCCCACACAAAACCCATGATGCTCTTTTCAATCCTTTTAAAAAAAGCCTTCGTGATCACCACCGGGAGGCACTGAAACACAAAGAGGAATCTCGGGAGGACCACCATCTTAACCGCCTGCACCCTCCCTGCCAGTGACAGGGATACCATATCCCATCTCTTGAAATCCTCCTCCATTTGTTCCACCAACCGCGTTAAATTTAACCTATGCAATGTGCCCCAATTCTTGGCTATCTGGATCCCCAGGTAACGAAAGTCCCTTGTTACCTTCCTCAACGGTAGGTCCTCTATTTCTCTACTCTGCTCCCCTGGATGCACCACAAACAACTCACTTTTCCCCATGTTCAATTTATACCCTGAAAACTCCCCAAGTATCCGCATTATTTCTGGCATCCCCTCTGCCGGGTCTGCCACGTATAGTAGCAAATCGTCCGCATACAAAGATACCCGGTGCTCTTTTCCTCCTCCAAGTACTCCCCTCCACTTCTTGGAACCCCTCAACGCTATCGCCAGGGGCTCAATCGCCAGTGCAAACAATAATGGGGACAGAGGGCATCCCTGCCTTGTCCCTCTATGGAGCCGAAAATATGCAGATCCCCGTCCATTCGTGACCACGCTCGCCATCGGGGCCCTATACAACAGCTGCACCCATCTAACATACCCCTCTCCAAAACCAAATCTCCTCAACACCTCCCACAAATAATCCCACTCCACTCTATCAAATGCTTTCTCGGCATCCATCGCCTCTACTATCTCCGTTTCCCCCTCTGGTGGGGCCATCATCATTACCCCTAACAGCCTCCGTATATTAGTGTTCAGCTGTCTCCAACCCAGTTTGGTCCTCGTGGACCACCCCCGGGACACATTCCTCTATTCTCATTGCCATTACCTTGGCCAGGATCTTGGCATCTACATTTAGGAGGGAAATAGGTCTATAGGACCCGCATTGTAGCGGGTCCTTTTCCTTTAAGAGAAGCGATATCGTTGCTTCAGACATAGTTGGGGGCAGTTGTCCCCTTTCCTTTGCCTCATTAAAGGTCCTCGTCAATACCGGGGCGAGCAAGTTCACATATTTTCTATAGAATTCGACTGGGAATCCATCCGGTCCCGGGGCCTTTCCCGCCTGCATGCTCCTAATTCCTTTCACCACTTCTTCTACCTTGACCTGTGCTCCCAGTCCCACCCTTTCCTGCTCTTCCACCTTGGGAAATTCCAGCCGATCCAAGAAGCCCATCATTCTCTCCCTCCCATCCGGGGGTTGAGCTTCATATAATTTTTTATAAAATGTCTTGAACACTCCATTCACTCTCTCTGCTCCCTGCTCCATCTCTCCTTCCTCATCCCTCACTCCCCCTATTTCCCTCGCTGCTCCCCTTTTCCTCAATTGGTGTGCCAGCAACCTGCTCGCCTTCTCCCCATATTCGTACTGTACACCCTGTGCCTTCCTCCATTGTGCCTCTGCAGTGCCCGTAGTCAGCAAGTCAAATTCTACATGTAGCCTTTGCCTTTCCCTGTACAGTCCCTCCTCCGGTGCTTCCGCATATTGTCTGTCCACCCTCAAAAGTTCTTGCAGCAACCGCTCCCGTTCCTTACTCTCCTGCTTCCCTTTATGTGCCCTTATTGATATCAGCTCCCCTCTAACCACCGCCTTCAACGCCTCCCAGGCCACTCCCACCTGGACCTCCCCATTATCATTGAGTTCCAAGTACTTTTCAATGCACCCCCTCACCCTTAGACACACCCCTCATCTGCCATTAGTCCCATGTCCATTCTCCAGGGTGGGCGCCCTCCTGTTTCCTCCCCTATCTCCAAGCCTACCCAGTGTGGAGCGTGATCCGAAATGGCTATAGCCGTATACTCCGTTCCCCTCACCTTCGGGATCAACGCCCTTCCCAGCACAAAAAAGTCTATTCGCGAGTAGACTTTATGGACATAGGAGAAAAACGAGAACTCCTTACTCCTAGGTCTGCTAAATCTCCACGGGTCTACACCTCCCATCTGCTCCATAAAATCTTTAAGTACCTTGGCTGCTGCCGGCTTTCTTCCAGTCCTGGACTTCGACCTATCCAGCCCTGGTTCCAACACCGTATTAAAATTTCCCCCCATTATCTGCTTTCCCATCTCTAGGTCCGGAATGCGTCCTAGCATCCGCCTCATAAAATTGGCATCATCCCAGTTCGGGGCATATACCTTTACCAAAACCACCGTCTTCCCCCTGTAGTTTGCCACTCACCATCACGTATCTGCCCCCGTTATCCGCCACTATAGTCTTTGCCTCGAACATTACCCGCTTCCCCACTAATATAGCCACCCCCCTGTTTTTCGCATCTAGCCCCGAATGGAACACCTGCCCCACCCATCCTTTGCGTAGCCTAACCTGGTCTATCAGTTTCAGGTGCGTTTCCTGTAACATAACCACATCTGCCTTAAGTTTCTTAAGGTGTGCGAGTACCCGTGCCCTCTTTATCGGCCCGTTCAGCCCTCTCACGTTCCACGTGATCAGCCGGGTTGGGGGGCTTCCTACCCCCCCCCCCCCCTTGTCGATTAGCCATCACCTTTTTCCAGCTCCTCACCCGGTTCCCACGCAGCTGTATCTCCCCCCAGGCGGTGCCCCCCCGCCCATCCCCTCCCATACCAGCTCCCCCCTCTCCCCAGCAACAGCAACCCAGTAATTCCCCCCCCCCCCCCCCCTAGATCCCCCGCTAGCGTAATTACTCCCCCCATGTTGCTCCCAGAAGTCAGCAAACTCTGGCCGACCTCGGCTTCCCCCCGTGACCTCGGCTCGCACCGTGCGACGCCCCCTCCTTCCTGCTTCTCTATTCCCGCCATGATTATCATAGCGCGGGAACCAAGCCCGCGCTTCTCCCTTGGCCCCGCCCCAATGGCCAACGCCCCATCTCCTCCACCTCCCCTCCTCACTCCATCACCACCTGTGGAAGAGAGAAAAGTTACCACATCGCAGGATTAGTACATAAAACTCCTCTTTTCCCCCCTTTTTAACCCCCCTCTTCGCCCCCCACATTGTTCAAACGTTCTTTTTAATAACCCGCTCATTCCAGTTTTTCTTCCACAATAAAAGTCCACGCTTCATCCGCCGTCTCAAAGTAGTGGTGCCTCCCTCGATATGTGACCCACAGTCTTGCCGGTTGCAGCATTCCAAATTTTATCTTTTTATGAAGCACCGCCTTGGCCCGATTAAAGCTCACCCTCCTTCTCGCCACCTCCGCACTCCAGTCTTGATAAACGCGGATCACCGCGTTCTCCCATTTACTGCTCCGAGTTTTCTTTGCCCATCTAAGGACCATTTCTCTATCCTTAAAACGGAGGAATCTCACCACTATGGCTCTGAGAATTTCTCCTGACTCGGTCCTTGCGCCATCACTCGGTATGCTCCCTCCACCTCCAACGGACCCGCCGGGGCCTCCGCTCCCATTAACGAGTGCAGCATCGTGCTCACATATGCCCCGACGTCCGCTCCCTCCGCACCTTCAGGAAGACCAAGAATCCTCAGGTTGTTCCTCCTTGCGTTGTTCTCCAGTGCCTCCAACCTTTCCACACATCGTTTCTGATGTGCCTCATGCGTCTCCGTCTTCACCACCAGGCCCTGTATGTCGTCCTCATTCTCGGCTGCCTTTGCCTTCACGACCCGAAGCTCCCGCTCCTGGGTCTTTTGTTCCTCCTTTAGCCCTTCGATCGCCTGTAGTGTCGGGGCCAACAGCTCTTTCTTCCTTTCCTTTTTGAGCTCTTCCACACAGCATTTCAAGAACTCTTGTTGTTCAGGGCTCCATATTAAACTGCCACCTTCCGACACCATCTTGGTTTTTGCTTGCCTTCCTTGCCGCTGTTCTAAAGGATCCACTGCAATCCGGCCACTTTCTCCTCCTTTTTCCATCCGTATCCAGGGGGGATTCCCTTCTGGTTTACCGCACAGTGTTTTTAGCCGTCAAAATTGCCGTTGGGGCTCCTATCAAGAGCCCAAAAGTCCGTTTCACCGGGAGCTGCCGAAACGTGCGACTCAGCTGGTCATCGCCGCACCCGGAAGTCCCTGTTTTAAACTTTAATAAACATTCTATTTGAATAATTGACGACAACATTTTGCTCACCGAGTTTCGTCTCTTTTCTCATTTTTTTCCAAATTGCTGAAATAAATAGTTAAGAACAGCTTCCCTTCTGGGTTTGGGATGCCCTCGCATCAAACATCAGTGGGGTTTGTAACAAAAGTTGTGGTTCTTCTGTCACTTGTATTGTTATTATTGACTTGGACTGAGTAGCTTCTCCGAGTCAGAAGGTCACAGGTTCAAGCCTCAGCCCAGAGACTGATAGTCCAATGCGCTACTAAGAAGTGATACATTGCTAGAAGTTCCATTTTTGACATGAAAGGTTATACTGCATTCTTGTTTCCCTCCTCAGATGGATGATTATGTGCTAATACAGGGAAGTTATTTCAGTGTTCCTTCAAAAAATAAAACACACACTGGCCTGGAGTTTCCATTAAACTGTGCTTTTTGTTGGTGCAATTCCCCTGATATCTGTATAACTCGCACAAAAGATAGCAGAATTTTAAGCACGAATTGCATATAGTGCAAACCAAATTTCCATGATTTTTTGCACTTACTTTGAAAACATTGTGTTAGAAACAGTCCCACATCCACAATTGGTCATGGCCACCCACCCCTGAGAGAATTTATTACATTTAATGTTTGCACTAATTGTACTTGTTTGAGAGCTTTTGAGGAGACTTCTAAAAAAACTGGATCTTTTGTGACTGTGACACTAACTGGTATCGCATGGGAATGCTGTTGCATATCAGCAGACTCACTGTCCTTGACAGAGCGCCTAGTTCCAGTGGCAAGACAACTGGGGATCTTCCCATGGCAGTCGTCCTCCCAACTCTTCTATGCGGCTCAGAAACCTGGACAATGTACAGCTGCCACCTTGAGGCCCTGGAGAGGTAGCATCAAAGCTGTCTGAGACAGATACTCTGCATCAGCTGGGAGGACACGTGTACTAAAATCGACATCCCTGAAGGAGCCAAGTGCACCAGCATCTATTCTATGATCATCCAAACCAACTCTGCTGGGCTGGCCACGTGCTTTGGATGTCAGTCCTGACTGCCAAAGCAAATCTTCGCCTAGCTCAAGGAAGGCTCACAAATGAGAGGAGGGCAAAGGAAGTGCTTCAAAGACACCGTGAAGGCTTACCTCAAGAAATGCAACATGGACGTCAATGCCTGGGAGATCCTTGCTGAAAAGGAACCTACTTGGAGGAACCTCTTGATTGAAGGGGAACCTTCTTTGAGAACATCCTCCAGCAAGGGAGGTCCAGCAAAGGAGCCAGAGAAAGGAATACCAATGATCTCCAGTCCAAGGACCAATCCCACCTCCAGAAAACACCTGCCAAGCGTTCAGTCAGAGATGCAGCTCTAGGATCAGGCTCATCTACAGAACTCATGACCAATGACCACCGAGTTTCTTAGGTGATCAATCACACTCGTTAGAGAGTGATCGCCAAAGATGAAGACTATGAACAGGTCCAAGGTTTTGAATGGGGGGGTCACATGAAGGACAGCACGGTAGCATAGTGGTTATCCCAGTTGCTTCACAGCTCCAGGGTCCCAGGTTCAATTCCTGGCATGGATCACTGTCCGTGTGGAATCTGCACGTTCTCCCCGTGTGTACGTGGGTTTCCTCCGGGTGCTCCGGTTTCCTCCCACAGTCCAAAGATGTACAGGTTAGGTAGATTGACCAAGCTAAATTGCCCTTAGCGTCCAAAAAGGCTGTGTGGGGTTACTGGGTTACAAGGATAGCGTGGAGATGTAGGCTTGGGTCGGGTGCTCTTTCCAAAGGCCGGTACAGATTCAATGGGCTGAATGACCTTCTGCACTGTAAATTCTAAGAGCAGCTGCATTTTCACAAGCTCTGGCTCTGCTCATCATTCAATCGTCTTTTCATCCTGGTGTACATTTCTTAGTTGTCTTTTCTTGGGTTAAATGCCACCAGCCCCCCCCCCCCCCCCCCCCCCAACCCCCCACCCAATGCCCCTGTCACTACCAGATATCTGCCTCCCTGGCCCGCAACCACCTTATCCATCTGGAACCGTACTCTTTTGCTAACCCTTTGAGCCCTGCCATCAAATCCCGAATGAAACACCTGACTAACCCAGCCCTTCCTGAGCCTCACTAGATTCTTCACCCTCCAGTGAGTCTCCTGCAGCATCGTCCTTCAGACCTTTCAGATGTGGCAGCACCCTTGATCTCTTGACTGGGCCTCCCAACCCCCTCGCGTTCTACGTAACTACCCTGACCGGGGGTGTCTCAACCATTATCATAACACCAGGCCCTGCCCAATGAGCCTGATCCGCCCCTATCCATTGTTAACATCGATCCCCCCCCACCCCACCTTCACATCTCTTAGGCCCATCGAAACCTGCTCGCAAGTAGCCCCCCCCCCCCCCACCTCACCTCCGTTCACTAGCTGACTTAAGTTAGCCTGGAAGGACCCAGTGGCGTTAAAGTTCAGGGCGATCGTCACCATCACGGTCACTGGAAGCGGATGACGTCCCCCATTACCCCGCAGGGCCAGGTACACCCTGATTTGGCTGATATGTCAAACTGCCTCCCTGCTCAGTTGGAGTCTTCGGCATGCCTGGTTCGGCAGGTTTTTGAATGACGGGTGCTACCAGTACACACTAGTCCTGATGCAGCGCCTCCTTTGCACCTCCTCCTCCTCGGCCTGGTGGGCAGCCGGCCCCCAATCCTGAGCGGCAGCCTCCTGTTCCCCTGGGGCAGGTGCCGCTGCTGCAGCTTCCCCCTCCTCGAGCAGCGCCAGCTCGTACAGCCATAATGCATCCCCAAGGGCTACGCCGATTAGCGGGAAGGCCATCAATGCTAGTTGAATTCCAATATCCATTGTCTGCAAGGGGGAAAAGCTCATAAGGTAGCATGGTGTGTATCCCTGTGTCCACCAGGCTACCTGGCCCCGGTTGGCACTGCGGGCTTTGCCTCTGCATGCCACCCTGTCTCTGCACCCCTGGCCCCATCGGTGCCCGGCCCCATGGGAGTCTCTGGCCCTGGTGCCCTTCCTTGCTGCCAGGGAACTGTCGGCTGCCGCTGCCCTTGCCAGCGGTATGCTCGGCCTTTGGCCTTTGGCCCCCTCCCCGTCGGGGCTACTCTGGGCATTGTCCTGGGTGGGCTGTCTGATGCCTTTCCGGTGGGTGGCAGCGGTTAGATGGTGGGGAGGGGAACCCAAAGGGCCGGTGTCACTCTGCAGAACCAGGGGCCAAGATGGATGGTCAGTGGGGTGCGCAGCAAGATGGCTGCCTTGCAGGCCACAGCAATGGAGGTCCGTGTCCGGATCTGCCCTAGTCCCGTGGGGGGTCACCTCGGGCTCAGGGCCCTTTTTCCCCCCAAACCGGCCCTGGTAGGGCCGCCACTCCAGCCAACCCGATCAGTGTCCAGCCCGGCTGTCCACAGTCTCGCCTCTGTGTCCTACCTCCTCTCAGCCACAGCGCCTGTTTCACGATTTATAAAAGCACAAGTAAACTACACCATCGGGAATTCGGCCCATCAAGGTGGAGGACCGCGGAGGCCCGCTAGTGATATGCAAACACCATTTACTGTACGCGAGCTCCGGAATACATTTGACGCCACTGTCGAGGCGACAGAGAATTGCGATTTGGCGTCAAATCGGCGCCCACCGCGGTTTTGGAATCTGTACCAATTCTCCGCTCAATTGCGCTTTCTGATTTTGGCATCGGCCGTTGGAGAATCCCGCCACTGGTGTCGAGACTGTGACAAAAGTGATCGATATCACTGAATGCAGTGACATCCTTTGTTCGGTTATTGTGTAGTTTAGCATAAAACTACTGTCAATATATTTGTTGTACTTCCATATCTCGTGACCGTTTGAGATAATCATTGTTTCTTAAAAGGAATAGTCCTTCATTAAACATAAGATGACCCAATTATGTTATGTTTTTTAAGTGTATTTAAAAAAAACTAAAGGTGTGTGCATGTATTGAGTGAGGCTTTTACCTAGATTTTGCAATTAAACCTGTCTGTACAATTTCAATTTATTGGGAAGAAAGTATATTGAAGCATCAGATCTTGTAAAAGTGTTTTTGCAGTACTTTACACATATACTCAAACTATTTTATTTCCTTATCTGTCCTCCAAGAATCATTCTGTGGAGCCAAATGGAGGGAATACTGTTGCTGCTGCTCGGGACTAAGTTTGAACTAAACACGAGTTTCAAATTGCTGTGTGAACCCAACCTACCTCGTTGAAAAAACGTAAGGTAGATAGCAATTTGAAATAAGCTGTGTTTGTTTGCGAGCAAACAGGAAAGGCAAAATGCTGACCTTACCAATGGCACCCACATCCCGTTAATACATTTTAAAATCTGGTGGAATGTGATATTTTGGTCACGTTATGATGGGATATATTTGAAATTCATGAGAGAAATTTGATTACTTCTTCTAATGGTCTTCTTGACCTCCTTTCCACAAGACAAACTGATAAATCCTGGCCATAGCCAGATGGAATGGATACTGCAATCCTATAAGGAGGATGAAACTCTGATTTAAGTGGGGCCACTGTTCTAGTGGAAAAGGGTAAGTAGGGAATTGGCAAGAACCTTAAACTAGTGAGATGGAGGGGGTGTGATGTGTGGGAAGAGATCAACGTTCTACAAGAAATGAAACAAGGCCAAAATAAACAAATGGGGAAAGGAGGGCATGGGTTAAAGTATAATCTAAGGAAGGACAAAATAACTAGGAAACAAATAAGATTGTAAAAAGATGTGTAAAAATTAACAGGGAGGTAAACCGTGCAATAGTGCGCAGTGTCCATAATAAACTGGCGAACTGGAGGCAATAATTGTGAAGAACCAGATGTGCCAGGGACTACTGAGCCATGGCTACAGAAAAATCAGGACTGGGAATTTAACATTTCACTGAAACTAAACTGGACAAGCCATATAAATACTGTGGCTACAAGAGCAGGTGAGGGGCAATGAATCCTGCGGCTAGTAACTCCCCTTCTGACTCCCCAAAGCCTGTCCACCATCTACAAGGCACATTCACTTACCTGGATGTTTGCAGCTCGTTCCAACAATACTAAAGAAGCTCAACCAACCAGGACAAAGCAGGAGCTTGATGGGTACCCCTTCCACAAATATTCTCTCCCTCCACCATAAATGAACAATGGCAGCAGTGTGTACCATCTACAAGATGCACCGAAGGAACTCGCCAAGGCTAATTTGCAGCACCTTCCTAACCCTCCGCCGCCACCATCTGGAACCTAACTAGGAGCACGAAGGAGTAGGCTGCTCGGGTCTGCCCTGCCATTCAATAATGATCATGGCTGATCTCGTCTCTGCCTCAACTCCACTTTCTTGCCTGTTCTCCATAAATCTTAAACCCATTACTAATTAAAAATCTCTCAATCTCCTCAAATTCACTAAATGTCCTGACCTCCACCGCACTCTGGGATAGTGAATTCCACAGATTCACTACCTGTTGAGAAATTTCTCATCTATTTAAAATCTGCTACCCCTGGGGCAGCATGGTGGCGCAGTGGTTAGCACTGCTGCCTCCCGACGCTGAGGACCCGGGTCACTGTCCGTGTGGAATTTGCACATTCTACCTGTGTCTGTGTGGGCCCCCACAACTCAAAGATGTGCAGGGTAGGTCGATTGTCCACCCAAATTGCCCCTTAATTTTATCTGCTGCCCTTTATCCTAAAACTATGACTTCTCATTCTAATTTGCCCCAGAAGAGGAAATTTAATGAATACCCTTAACCTGTGAATGCAATTGACATACCATCCATCAATCCCCTTTTCTTTAAACCTAAACTTATTTTCAAACAAAAAAGAGTTTCCTTATTTTGTACACCACATCATAATTTAGCTCTGACTGGTGAGGATGTGGAATTAACTACCACCGGAAGTAATTGAGGTAAATGCCAGAGATTTTGTTTTGAGGCAAGACTGGATAAGCATATGAGAGGGAAGGGAATAGAGGGTTATGCTGCTCATGTTGAATGAAGATGGGAGAAGGCTTGAATGGGCGTGTGGAACATGCGCTGAATTGCCTGTTTTTGCATTGTATTCTCTAATTCTTTGAATGATTTTACGAACAAAGAACATTAAGAAAAGGCTAATATTCCATAAGCATAACAGGCTTCCAACACTTACCTCAATGCCACCTGGCGTATTTACTTAAACACTAGAATTATGGAGATGTAGATAGCAAAATGATTTTAAAGTTTTTCAGTGGAAAAATGGGATTTAAAAAAAATCAAATTGATTGTTGGGAGAGGGCAGAAGAGACGGAATCTGTGAAAGGAATGTTGCATTCTTACTCTAGACTTTGTTCCCTCCTTACTTTGTTGTTCAAGTCAAATAGTGCTCGTTGTGTATGTGTGTGTCTATGTGTGAGAGACTCTGGGATAGGGGGGGGGGGGGTGTGGAGGTTATTTGTAATTGAGCAATGTTACACCTGTATTGAATCCTATGCTTGGTACCTAATGTGAACTCGCTCATTTAGTCTCCTTAGGTCATGATGGTTACTTTTCTCTGTGCTTTGTAAAGCATACTTATTTTTTTGAAGTAGGATGACTGAAATTGCATCCATAGTCCAGATTGACCCCACCATTTTGATCTGTTAAATGGCCAATTTGTTCCAATTTGTAATTCACTACGCTATAAACCATGCTGATAAGATCCTATCGGGGTGAAAAAAGAAAATACTGCTGTGGCTGGAAAACTGACCTTAATCAGAAATGCTGGAAATACTCCCAAGTGAGATAGCATGTATGGAGAGAGAAACCGAGGGCGCACATCCTGTTACGGCTGCAATAGCCCCCCAATCTTTGAGTGGCAGGGCGTGGTGGTGGTGTTCCCCTTGTCTGTTTAGGAGGGGTGGGAAGGGCTAAAATTTAACTTTGAGATTGATGTTACACTGACCCTCTTCGCTAGCGCTTTGAAATTGTGCAGCGTGCTGTTTAATCAGGCGAGAAAGGCATCTGTGAAGCCAGCAGGTGTGTCTCACAATTTCTCACCTGATCAACCACTTTCATGCAATTTTGGGATAATTCCACTTGAGAGTTAATGTTACAGGTTAATAATACTTCATTAATTCTGCTCAATTTCTGGAATGTAAAAAAGCCTGTTTTCATTCCAGGTTTGGAAATCTTTAAACTTGGTGAATAAATTGTTTGCATTTATTGATCAGTAGTTTGCGCCAGAGATTTAATATTGTCAATAATTTTTAATTATTGTTTGTTTTTCCTCCCCAGTTCTTTGTCTCATGCATTTGGTGAAGCGGACCCTGAAATGTCAAAATGATTTGGCAACACGCAGCATTGACACAATCTTGCATCTATAAGGTATGAATTGTATTAAATACAATATTTTTCTGGAGACTGCACAAGGTAACAATTCATATTATATAGAACATACAGTATAGGAGGAGGCCATTCGGGCCATCAAGTCTGCACCGACCCACTTAAGCCCTCACTTCCATCCTATCCCTGTAACCCAATAACCCCTCCTAACCTTTTTGGTCATTCAGGGCAATTTATCATGGCCAATCCACCTAGCCTGCACGTCTTTGGACTGTGGGAAGAAACCGGAGCACCCGGAGGAAACCCACGCAGACACAGGGAGAACGTGCAGACTCTGCACAGACAGTGACCCAGCAGGAAATCAAACCTGGGACCCTGGCGCTGTGAAGCCACAGTGCTATCCACTTGTGCTACCGTGCTGCCCTATTGTTACTCTTTCTTGCAAAGAATTAAAAACATCATGTAATATTTACTGGTTGTGGTGTGTACCTATAAGTCACTTTCCATTTCACAGCTAGAAATCTATTGTAGTAAAGTATTTTGGTTCTAAATGTAATTGGGAATTTAAGATGGTTGGTTGATATTGTGCTTGATTTAAGTTGCAGTAAACTATTTGAGGTAAGCTACAATTCATCAAAGATGTAGTATATTCTCTGGTCTTCGATTCACTTTTACTTTAGATAATAGTCAGCTATTTCATTTGAATATACAATATATTGGAAAAATATAACTTTAGTTCAGAGGTTTCTGATGGTTTGAAGAATGAGGATTAATGTCAAGTGGTGAATAGAATCATTTTTACCCTAACATTTTATTACAATTTTGTGATCACCCAGATGTTTTATAATACAGATACACTGGGCCAAATTCATCGAGCCCCCGCGCCAAAATCGCGAGAGGCGTGGGGGCAGAGAATGGGCATTGACGCCGGAAACCGCGCGCGCCGCGATTCTCCGGTCCCTGGTCTGTACCCCGGTCCCTGAGCGCACGTGCTCTACGCAGTGCAGGTAGGGGGCCATTGACAGAGCCCCCCCCCCCCGGTGATTCTCCGACGACAATTGGCCGAGTTCCCGACGTGTGGTTCTTACCACGTTTTGCCTATCGGGAACGGCCAGAGGCGGCTGCAGAGTCAGTCCGCGGCCACCTGGTTGGGGGGAGGGGGGAATCCTTTACCAGGAGGGGGCCTCATGGACGGCCAGGCTGGCGATCGGGGGCCACCGATCTGTGGGCCCGATATCTTGGGGTGGCCTATATTTTCAGGTCCGCTCCGCAGTGTGAGTCCACCATGCCGCGCGAGGCGGTCGCCAAAGGCCGCCGTGCGCATGCGCGGATTCCCGGCCAGAAGTGCAGGGCTCCATATCGGCAGGCAGAGCTGCGAGGAGTATTCCAGGGCCCTGCTAACCTGCTGCAAATTCAGAATCACTCTGGACTTCCCTCCGGTAGTCCAGAGTGAAACGCCTGCGTTTTGACGCTGGGGTGGGGACATGCCCCATTCTTGGAGAATCCCGCCCACTATGCCTTTGGAAAATGTGAATTAAGTATTTGGAAACCCTTGTGTGTGTCCCTAGTCATTTTTTTGCCAGTGGGGGGGCGTTCTCTCTTTCCCCCACCCCACCCCACGCACACTTTTCTTCTTGGATGATTGGAGGTAGGCGAATGTTGTTCCCCTGTTCAAGAAAGGGAATAGCGAAATCCCTGGGAATTACAGACCAGTCAGTCTTGCGTCAGTGGTGAGCAAAATATTGGAAAGGATTCTGAGAGATAGGATTTATGATCATTTAGAAAAACATAGTTTGATTAAAGATAGTCAGCATGGCTTTGTGAGGGGTAGGTCATGCCTCATGAGCCTCATTGAATCCTCTGAGGATGTGACAAGACACATTGATGAAGGTTGGACAGTATATGTGGATTTCAGTAAGGCATTTGATAAGGTTCCCCATGGTAGGCTCATTCAGAAAGTTAGGGGACATGGGATACAGGGAAATTTGGCTGTCTAGATACAGAATTGGCTGGCTGAAAGAAGACAGCGAGTGGTGGTCGATGGAAAGTATTGCGCCTGGAAGTCGGTGACCAGTGGTGTCCCGTAAGGATCTGTTCTGGGACCTCTGCTCTTTGTGGCTTTTACAAATGACTTGGATGAGGAAATGGAAGAGTGGGTTAGTAAGTTTGTCGATGACACAAAGGTTAGTGGAGTTGTAGACCGTGTTGAGGGCTGTTACAGGTTACAACAGGACATTGACAGGATGCAGAGCTGGGCTGAGAAGTGATAAATGTGAAGTGATTCATTTTGGAAGGTTGAATTTCAATGCTGAATACCGGGTTAAAGGCAGGATTCTTGGAAGTGTGGAGGAACAGCGGGATCTTGGGGTCCACGTACATGGATCCCCCAAAGTTGCCACCCAGGTTGATAGGGTTAAGAAGGCGTATGGTGTGTTGACTTTCATTAACAGGGGGATTGAGTTGAAGAACCGCGAGATTTTGCTGCAGCTTTATAAAACCCTGGTTCAACACACATGGAATATTGTATCCAGTTCTGGTCGCCTCATTATAGGAATGATGTGGATGCTTTGGAGAGGGTGCAGAGGACATTTACCAGGATGCTGCCTTGACTGGAGGGCATGTCTTACAAAGAAAGGTTGAGGGAACTAGGGCTTTTCTCACAGAATCCTCATTCTTCAAACCATCAGAGAAAATGAAGAGAGGTGACTTGATAGAGGTGTACAAGGTGTTGAGAGGCATGGATAGAGTGGATAGCCAGAGGCTTTTCCCCAGGGTGGAAATGGCTGTCACGAGGGGACATAATTTTACGGTGATTGTAGGAAGGTGTATGGGAGATGTCAGAGGTACATTCTTTACACAAGAGTGGTGGGTGCGTGGAATGCACTGCCAGCAGAGGTGGTGGAGTCAGAATCATTAGGGACAGTTAAGCGACTCTTGAACAGGCACATGGACAGCAGTAAATTGAAGGAGTGTAGGTTGGGTAGGTTAGGTTGATCTTCGATTAGGATAAATGGTCGGCACAACGTGGGCCGAAGGGTCTGTACTGTTCTATGTTTCCCCGTCAACTTCGGCTGCGTCCCTCCAGGAGGCGGGGGGGGGGGGGGGGGGGGGGGGGGGCAGGGGGGGGGGGGGGGGGGGGGGGAGCGGGGGGCGGGGGGAGCGGCGGGGGGGGAGCGGGGGGGCGGGGGAGCGGCGGCGGGGGGGGGGGCGGGGGGCGGGGGGGAAGGACCCGGGCGGGCTCTCAGGGATGTCATTGTATATGTATAGGCATTTGTTTTAGGTAATGTATATTGGACTGTTAGATTGTACTTTTGGAGAGTAACTATTTTTGATAAGGCAGTTGCCATTTAGTTTTTGTTTATATATTATTTATTTATTTGTTTAAAACTGGCCACTGTTATTTATATTGTTTTATTGTTGTTAAAAAGAAAAACTGTGTACTGTTATGTTTGGCCAAAAAATCTTGAATAAAATATATTTTATAAAAAAAAGGAAAGTGCAAGCTAGGGTGTCGGCCCTCTTCCCCATGTGTAGCTCTGATACCCTGAAGATTGCCATATTTGGAAATGGCTTCACCCTCGTCCCCACAATCTTGGACATTGCCTCAGAGAAGGCTATCCAGAACCCAGCAAGTTTGGGACATGCCCAGAACATGTGGGCGTGGTTGCCGGGCTCCTCTGGCACCGTTCACACTTGTCCTCCGCCTCCGGAAAGAGCCTGATCATTCAGGCCGGATTCAATTCTGACCTTGGGTGACTGGCTGTGTGGAGTTTATGTTCTCGCCGTGTCTGCATGGGTTTCCTCCGGGTGCTGCGGTTTCTTCCCACAGTCAAAAAATGTGCAGATTAGGTGAATTGGCCATGCTATATTGCCCCTTAGTGTCCAAAAGGATAAGGCGGGGTTACGAGGATAGGGTGGAAGCTTGGGATTAAGTAAGGTGCTCTTTCCAAGGCCAAGTGCATACTCAAATGGCTGAAGGCCTCCTTCTGCAGTGTAGGGATATATAGAACATAGAACATTACAGCGCAGAACAGGCCTTTCGGCCCTCGATATTGCGCTGACCTGTGAAACCACTCTAAAGCCCATCTACACTGGGTAGTGAGTGTCTGGAATGGGCTGCCAGAGGTAGTAGTAGAAGCGGGTACAATTGTGTCTTTGAAAAAGCATTTAGATGGTTACATGGGTAAGATGGGTATAGAGGGTTATGGGCCAAGTGCGGGCAACTGGGACTAGCTTAATGGTAAAAAACTGGGCGGCATGGACTGGTTGGGCCGAAGGGCCTGTTTCCATGCTGTAAACTTCTATGATTCTATGATTCTATACACTATTCCCTTATCGTCCATATGTCTATCCAATGACTATTTGAATACCCTTAGTGTTGGCGAGTCCACTACTGTTACAGGCAGGACATTCCACGCCCTTACTACACTCTGAGTAAAGAACCTACCTCTGACATCTGTCTTATATCTATCTCCCCTCAATTTAAAGCTATGTCCCCTCATGCTAGACATCACCATCCAAGGAAAAAGGCTCTCACTGTCCACCCTATCCAATCCTCTGATCATCTTGTATGCCTCAATTAAGTCACCTCTTAACCTTCTTCTCTCTAACGAAAACAGCCTCAAGTCCCTCAGCCTTTCCTCATAAGATCTTCCCTCGATACCAGGCAACATTCTGGTAAATCTCCTCTGCACCCTTTCCAATGCTTCCACATCCTTCCTATAATGCGGCAACCAGATTTGCACGCAATACACCAAATGCGGCCGCTTGAAGAGTAAGTAATTACATGGAATAGCTTGTTGAGGGCAGGCCAGAATCATCTTCGTTGTCTTTACTTCAGTGATAACACTCCCCTCTGAATCAGTAGGTTGTGGGTTCAACTTCATTCCAGATATTTGAGCAAATAGGGCTGATTTTTAACAGTTTTCTCGAGATGAACTGGGAAGCAAAAGGGCTTAACAGTGGAATGCATTGGGTGGGAAGCCTGGTGTCTTCCTGATGTAATAGGATATTCCCACCCAGAAGTGGGGGCTGCCTGTTAGATGGAGGTGTGCATCCAATTAATTTATTTACATAGTCCATTAATGACCATGTGCTAGCAGATTGCCAGCGACAGATTGGGCTCCTACAGCGTGTCTATCGAGACTGCCTCGCAATAATTTCACGGAGGGGTGGGAAGTCTGGGTTTTTGGTTGCGCAATGATCACTAGGGGGGCTCTCTTTGCTCAAGCAGCTGCCCTCCACCTCTCCAAATGGTGGAGAGTTCACCCCTCCAGTCGCTGGGGCGTGGCCCTTAGATGTTTTTAAAAAAATTAAACCTACCAATCTTTTGAGGGCACTTCCAGGTGAAGGAGCCCTCGCTTTCTCCCTCCAGCCTCAACAGAGACTAGGTCTGGCTGTGGTGTTGCCAAACTGTCATCCCATTGACTGGATCGGCAGCTCTAAGAAGCGGGCTGACGTCCTTAATTTGATGGTCATCATGACAGTGGCCTCATCATTACTATTGGTATAACATAGTCGTTTGCACAGTCTCAGGACCCGCATTCGGCCCTGGCTCTGGATTTATAAAATTCAAATCCATAATTCGGGCTGATACCATAATGCAACTTTGGGGAGATGTGACATTAAATTGAGTTCCTGGTTTCTCTCTAGTATGCGAGTATTGATGCAAAAGGCCCCCTACCACTATTTGCAGAAGTACTAGCCAACGTTTTATCGACTAGAGGCCTAAGAGTCTTGGTAACTTTATATTGAACACTTTTTAAATTCTTTCTTGGGATGTGAGACAAGTTTAAAATTTAATTTGTCTTGACACTGAAGCCAGCGTCTTTAACTCCCACCAGCACCAATTTCTGGCTTCACCATCATAGATTTCTCTAGTTTGCCACACCAGCCCTTTAATTTGAAAGGGTGAAAACATGATGTTTTAATCCCAAACAGAACTTCAAGTCCCATACTTACATTCTGTGCATTGTTTGCCTACTATCCTATGTCTCTTCCACTGATGCCAATTCCACTGCTACCAAAATTTGTAATTCATATTCATTTCTCAATAGTCTACACAAATTGCAACTTTTACAGAAATCCTTCATCCACATTCTTTTCTACAGAACATCCCTAAATCCATCATAGCTGTTGTTGTACTACGCCCTGGTCAACTCTTTAAACACCCTCTGCTATGTCCAAAACCAGCCTTTTCCTTCCATAGTCTATCTAAGCAACCTTCTCTACAAATAAAATCTAACCACCTCCTCTAATGCTGAATTACTTGTCGTTAATCTTTCAATGAGTACGGGCAGCCCTGTCCTCTGCAACACTTTTCTAAAATCCCCCTTTCTGCTTTAAGCTACCTAAATATAACCCCCTGTATTTCCAATCTCTTGTGTTCCTGTATTCTTCCATCTACTCTCTCCACTTTTTTCCCCTTCTGTCAAGTTGTTGGAGACAGTTTTGGGCCAGGGTTTAGAGAATCCCAAAGTGTATCATGGAGTTCACCTGACCCATAACTTTTAATAGATTGTGGTATGGAGAGCACACGGCCCACTCTACAGGTATGGTACAGCAGAAATGGAAACGTATTTTTTAAAGCAAAACAATGTTTATTCTATGAACTCAAGTTAACCTTTTTAAAGCATACAGTGAAGTGAACATCTTAGCAACCATCAATTCAAATATAACCCCCAAAGAATACAACACTAAGTAATCCTTAAGCTGTCCTTTTAACATCTATAACACTTAAAAAATAACTTTTAACAGAAGCACATCAGGTTAAAGTCACTACTGAGAGCAGTTCTTAGTTTTAAATCACCAAGGGATTGATTTACAGTCTAGATTACAGAGAGAGAGAGATTTATACACCTTCTGGCTGTGACTGCAGCTACCCAGCTCTGAAAACAAAGCTAAGACCCACCCTGCAACCAACAGCCTAAAACAAAAGTAAAAAAAATTGGCAGACAGTCCAGCTCCATTCACACACTGACATCATTGATAAACACCCACTTCTTAAAGGTACATTTCTTAAACACTCATTTCTTAGAGGTACTTTCACATGACAGCAGCAGCCAGAGCAGTGGCACCACGGCTGGCTCTGATGTTCAGAAGGGAGGGTCAAAGCGCATAAGGGCAATAGTAATAGGGGACTCTATAGTCAGGGGCACAGATAGGCGCTTCTGTGGATGTGAAAGAGACTCCAGGATGGTATATTGCCTCCCTGGGGCCAGGGTCCAGGATGTCTCCGAACGGGTAGAGGGCATCCTGCAGGGGGAGGGCAAACAGGCAGAGGTCGTTGTACATATTGGTACTAACGACATAGGCAGGAAGGGGCATGAGGTCCTGCAGCAGGAGTTCAGGGAGCTAGGCAGAAAGTTAAAAGACAGGACCTCTAGGGTTGTAATCTTGGGATTACTCCCTGTGCCACGTGCCAGTGAGGCTAGAAATAGGAAGATAGAGCAGCTAAACACGTGGCTAAACAGCTGGTGTAGGAGGGAGGGTTTCCGTTATCTGGACCACTGGGAGCTCTTCCGGGGCAGGTGTGACCTATATAAGGACGGGCTGCATCTAAACCGGAGAGGCATAAATATCCTGGCCACGAGGTTTGCTAGTGTCACAAGGGAGGGTTTCAACCAGTATGGCAGGGGGGTGGGCACGGGAGCAATAGGTCAGAAGATGTGAGCATTGAGGGAGAACTAGGGAATAGGGACAGTGGGGCTCTGAGGCAGAGCAGACAGGGAGAAGTTGCTGAACACAGCGGGTCTGGTAGCCTGAAGTGCATATGTTTTAATGCAAGGAGTATTACGGATAAGGCAGATGAACTTAGAGCTTGGATTAGTACTTGGAACTATGATGTTGTTGCCATTACAGAGACCTGGTTGAGGGAAGGGCAGTATTGGCAGCTAAAGGTTCCAGGATTTAGATGTTTCAGGCGGGATAGAGGGGGATGTAAAAGGGGTGGCGGAGTTGCACTACTGGGTAGGGAGGATATCACAGCTGTACTACGGGAGGACACCTGAGAGGGCAGTGAGGCTATATGGGTAGAGATCAGGAATAAGAAGGGTGCAGTCACAATGTTGGGGGTTTACTACAGCCTCCCAACAGCCAGTGGGAGATAGAGGAGCAGATAGGTAGACAGATTTTGGAAAAGAGTAAAAACAACAGGGTTGTGGTGATGGGAGATTTCAACTTCCCCAATATTGACTGGGACTCACTTAGTGCCAGGGGCTTAGACGGGGTGGAGTTTGTATGGAGCATCCAGGAGGGCTTCTTAAAACAATATGTAGACAGTCCAACTAGGGAAGGGGCGGTACTGGACCTGGTATTGGGGAATGAGCCTGGCCAGGTGGTAGATGTTTCAGTAGGGGAGCATTTCGGGAACGGTGACCACAATTCAGTAAGTTTTAAAGTGCTGGTGGACAAGGATAAGAGTGGTCCTAGGATGAATGTGCTAAATTGGGGGAAGGCTAATTATACCAATATTAGGCGGGAACTGAAGAATCTAGATTGGGGGCGGATGTTTGAGGGCAAATCAACATCTGACATGTGGGAGGCTTTCAAGTGTCAGTTGAAAGGAATTCAGGACTTAGTACGGCAATCTTCGGGAACATTGGATAATGAGAGATATTGTAGGCCTTGTCAAAAAGAAAAAGGAGGCATTTGTCAGGGCTAAGGAATTCAGGACGTAGTATGGCAATTTTCGGGAACCTTGGATAACGAGAGATATTGTAGGCCTCGTCAAAAAGAAAAAGGAGGCATTTGTCAGGGCTAAAAGGCTGGGAACAGACGAAGCCTGTGTGGAATATAAGGAAAGTAGGAAGGAACTTAAGCAAGGAGTCAGGAGGGCGAGAAGGGGTCACGAAAAGTCATTGGCAAATAGGGTTAAGGAAAATCCCAAGGCTTTTTACACGTACATAAAAAGCAAGAGGGTAGCCAGGGAAAAGGTTGGCCCACTGAAGGATAGGCAAGGGAATCTATGTGTGGAGCCAGAGGAAATGGGCGAGGTACTAAATGAATACTTTTGCATCAGTATTCACCAACGTGAAAAAATTGGTAGATGTTGAGTCTGGAGAAGGGTGTGTCGATAGCTTGGGTCACATTGAGATCCAAAAAGACGAGGTGTTGGGTGTCTTAAAAAATATTACGGTAGATAAGTCCCAGGGCCTGATGGGATCTACCCCAGAATACTGAAGGAGGCTGGAGAGGAAATTGCTGAGGCCTTGACAGAAATCTTTGGATCCTCACTGTCTTCAGGTGATGTCCCGGAGGACTGGAGAATAGCCAATGTTGTTCCTCTGTTTAAGAAGGGTAGCAAGGATAATTACAGGCCGGTGAGCCTTACTTCAGTGGTAGGGAAATTACTGGAGAGAATTCTTCGAGACAGGATCTACTCCCATTTGGAAGCAAATGGACGTATTAGTGAGAGGCAGCATGGTTTTGTGAAGGGGAGGTCGTGTCTCACTAACTTGATAGAGTTTTTCGAGGAGATCACTAAGATGATTGATGCAGGTAGGGCAGTGAATGTTGTCTATGTAGACTTCAGTAAGGCCTTTAACAAGGTCCCTCATGGTAGACTAGTACAAAAGGTGAAGTCACACGGGATCAGGGGTGAGCTGGCAAGGTGGATACAGAACTGGCTAGGTCATAGAAGGCAGAGAGTAGTAATGGAAGGATGCTTTTCTAATTGGAGGGCTGTGACCAGTGGTGTTCCACAGGGATCAGTGCTGGGACCTTTGCTGTTTGTAGTATATATAAATGATTTGGAGGAAAATGTAACTGGTCTGATTAGTAAGTTTGCAGACGACACAAAGGTTGGTGGAATTGCGGATAGCGATGAGGACTGTCTGATGATACAGCAGGATTTCGATTGTTTGGAGACTTGGGCGGAGATATGGCAGATGGAGTTTAATCTGGACAAATGTGATGTAATGCATTTTGGAAGGCCTAATGCAGGTAGGGAATATACAGTGAATGGTAGAACCCTCAAGAGTATTGAAAGTCAAAGAGATCTAGGAGTACAGGTCCACAGGTCACTGAAAGGGGCAACACAGGTGGAGAAGGTAGTCAAGAAGGCATACTGCATGCTTGCCTTCATTGGCCGGGGCATTGAGTATAAGAATTGGCAAGTCATGTTGCAGCTGTATAGAACCTTAGTTAGGCCACACTTGGAGTATAGTGTTCAATTCTGGTCGCCACACTACCAGAAGGATGTGGAGGCTTTAGAGAGAGAGTGCAGAAGAGATTTACCAGAATGTTGCCTGGTATGGAGGGCATTAGCTATGAGGAGCGGTTGAATAAACTCTGTTTGTTCTCACTGGAACGAAGGAGGTTGAGGGGAGACCTGATAGAGGTATACAAAATTATGAGGGGCATAGACAGAGTGGATAGTCAGAGGCTTTTCCCCGGGGTAGAGGGGTCAATTACTAGGGGGCATAGGTTTAAGGTGAGAGGGGCAAGGTTTAGAGTAGATGTACGAGGCAAGTTTTTTACGCAGAGGGTAGTGGGTGCCTGGAACGCGCTACCGGAGGACGTGGTGGAAGCAGGGACGATAGTGACATTTAAGGGGCATCTTGACAAATACATGAATAGGATGGGAATAGAGGGCTACGGACCCAGGAAGTGTAGAAGATTGTAGTTTAGTCGGGCAGCATGGTCGGCACGGGCTTGGAGGGCCGAAGGGCCTGTTCCTGTGCTGTATGTTTCTTTGTTCTTTGTTCTTTGACAGAGACATTTGCATTGTGATGGCAATAACACATTATAGATCACGTTGAATGTAAGGATTTGTTTTTTTTTTAAAAGGAGTATCATTGCATATATGTAATTTATCCGACAGATGTAACCCACAATCATCAATATTTGCACCAACCACAATCATCAATATTTCATAAACTGTAGCCCATGATGCAATGTTAAGTCTACAATGGAGTTGTAAATGCTTCAAGTTTCATGACAGATTTTTGATGTTGGCAGACTGTGGTTAACCCGTAGATCAGTATGGCATTTCCTATCTATTTTCCTGTAGAGGTAATTACTGCAGTAAGTCTGGTTTTAGGTATTTACATACGGAATTGTTTTGCTGTACAAGAACAGATAAGTGTGATGTAGGCAATTAGTTAATGATTTTCTCTAATTCAATATTAAGCAAGATTTAAAAAGCAAGAAAAAAAAGCAAATTCAGAATGTTTGCTGATTAAGATGACGCTTTGTATGTAAACGAACCTGAAATAAATTTGCAGATTGCATTTAGTTGCAGTGGAACATGACTGGGTGGATCCATCCTGTTTCCTCTGTTCTTGTTGCTGTGCAATGCAGAATTGCAATACCACAAAGAGCAAGAAGTTAGAAAATCTGAGACTGTTTATTAACTTTGCCTTGAATCTGAAATACTTTTTTCAGTCCCCTTTCTCCCCTTTTTGTTTCACCAATTTTCTCCCATTTACCTTCCCCTCTTGAAAGTATTAATGTCTTATTGTATGATTCCACATGTGCCCATGTGATTTACAAACCTTGGGTACACCTTTCAAGCAGGAAGATTAGCTGAAATTAGCTAATCGCTATGGAATATGATTTGGAGGAACTATTAATGGATGGATTTAAGGCATAACATTTAATTCTTTGTTTTCCAAATCTCATCCCAGGATTACTAATGCCAGTATTACTGGGCCAGAACTGTTCTGATTGTGGTCAGTGAATTAAGGAAATTTGAACTGACCAGTTACTAAAATAATCTCAACAATGCTAAACCAGTTGCTACCTTCATTAAAGTAACCAACAAAGCAATGGCAGATGAACACTTCGGACACAAGTACTGCACACCATGTTTTGTACCTCTGTGTGGGGTATTTCATGGCATGACCTATTGGCGAGACCTTTCCCTCGCCCTTGAGGTTAGTTTTTTTTCTACTGCAGATTGTTGAAAGTGTGAGTACAAAGGAGCATCTGGGACCTTGGTGAACAGCAGGTCCAACAGTCTACCTCTTTAACATATAAGACTTGTGTACTAAGAAAGAAACTGAGAATGACTGAGAAGAAAATTGTGTGACGTGTAGTCAAATCGGGTTCAAAATTGGGAATTAGAGAGAAAAGTGAGATCGGAGAAATGAAATATAACATTGAACCTCAAGTAATTCAGTTTCAAATGTCTCCGTTCTGAGCAGGAAGGAGGAAAAATGGCAGTGCAAGAATATATGTGTCATCATTAAAGGGGTCCTTGCGCTATCAAATACCAGCATTAACTTTGTGACAAGCTTGAATAATTAATGAGTTAATGCAGCAATTTCATGCAAATTGTCCAGTAGTGTGCACGTTATGCTTTCCATCATCTTGCAAGAAAATTCTGACCCTGAAATTATGCTATGCATTGCTAACATATAGGCAAGTATGTGACCAATATGGGAATTTCAGATCTATTGCATTATATGTATTTGGTGCAGTAAGGGTTAAAGGCTTGGGTTAGTGTGTGTATGACTGCTTCAGTAGTCCTTTTAAAAGTCCTGGTTTGCAAAACAGCTATGCCTTTTGGCGTCAGAGATGCAATTAAAGCATCGTAAAAATTTGGGCAGATGGACTTTTATTTAGAGTAAAGGGTTCCCTGCAGATAAAGAGGGTTCCCTCAAGAGTAGTTAATTAGAGACATTGTGTTCAGTTTAGTAAGTAGAAGTAGTTAATGGGAGGAGCCAAGCTGAAACATTCAGGTGTTGAAGCTAGTCTGGGTGGCGCACCTATACCTACCATCACAGCATCAGAAGTCAGATCGCCACCTTAAAGTGAACCCACAGAAAGCAACCGGTCATGATGGAGTCCCTGGTCATGCTCTCAGATCATGCGTGGACCAACTGGCGGGTGTGTTCACGGATACCTTCAACCTCACCCTACTCCATTCTGAGGTTCCCACTTGCTTCAAGAAGACCACGATCATACCAATGCCAAAGAAGAGCCAGGCAACTTGCCTCAACGGTGGTCTTGACATCTTTCATTCTAAAGTGCTTCGAGTGGTTGGTCATGAGACACATCAACTCCATACTCCCAGAATGCCTTGATCCATTGCAATTCACTTACTGCCAGAACCAGTCCACAGTAGACTCCCTGGCCCTATACTCGTGCCTGGAGCATCTCGACAGCAATAACTCCTATGTCAGACTCCTATTCATTGACTACAGCTCTGCCTTCAACACCATAATCCCAGTCAAGCTCATATCCAAACTTCAACCTAGGAGTTGGCTACTTCCTCTGCAACTGGATCCTCCACTTTCTGAATCATAAACCACAATCGGTAAATATAAACAACGACATCTACTCCACGCTATCCTTAACATGGGGGCCGCACAAGGCTGCGTACTTACCCCCTCCTCTACTCCCCATATACACACACGACTGCGTGGCAAAATTCAGCTCCCAATCTATCTACAGGTTTTCTGATGACATAACCGTAGTGGGTTGGATATCAAGCAACCATGAGTCCGAGTACAGGAGGGAGATAGAGAACCTAGTGGCATGGTGCAACAATTTCTCCCTCAATGTCAGCAAAACTAAGGAGCCGGTCATGGAATTCAGGAAGGGAAGTGTCGTACACGCCTCTGTCTGCATCAATGGTGCCAAGGTGGAGATGGTTGACAGCTTCAAATTTCTAGGTGTACATATCACCAACAATCTGTCCTGGTCCACCCGCATTGACGCTACAACCAAGAAAGCACAACAATGCCTATACTTCCTTAGGAAACTAAGGATGTTCGGCATGTCCACACTGACAAATTTTTACGGATGCACCACAGAAAGCATCCTATCTGGCTGCATCACAGCTCGGCCCAAGACCATAAGAAACTAAAGTCGTAAACCCGTCTCCCATCCATTGACTCTGTATCTCTCTCTCTCTCTCTCTCTCTCTCTCTCTCTCTCTCTCTCTCCCACTGCTTTGGGAGAGTGGGCAGCATAATTAAAGACTTCTCACATCCAGGATATTCTCTGTTCCAACCTCTTCCATCGGGCAGGAGATACAAAAGTCTGAGAACATGCACTGTGTAGCACTACACTCCATATGCTTCACCCAATTTATTTACATTATGCATCTATCGGATGTCCTATGTTTTTTTTTTCAAGTATGGTACGATCTGACTGGACTGTACGCAGAACAATACTTTTCACTTTACCTCGGTACACGTGGCAATAAATCTAAATCAAACTGAGAAATGGTTTCTGGAGAAGTACAGCCAGAGATTCTGCATTGTTCTGACAGCCCTATCTTTTCAAACAGTCGCATAGATAGCTCCTTAGTCCTGAGTCTGGTAACTTTTTAAAAGTGAATTGTAGTCTGAGATGGTAATGTTGTTTGAGTGAAAGTAAATATAGTAGTTAAGGGTTATTGTGTGACTGTATTGATTAGCATTGTTTAAGCGGTTATTGGATCGGCACATGGAGCACACCAGAATGACAGGGACTGGGATAGCTTGATCTTGGTTTCGGACAAAGCTCGGCACAACATCGAGGGCCGAAGAGCCTGTTCTGTGCTGTACTGTTCTATGTTCTATGTAACCTATTTTCTTGTGTGATGTTAAAGATATTTTAATGTTGTGTTAGTACTGGGGTTTGTTTTAATATACCATTTCCCCATTTTGTGTAAAATCACTCCTGGAACAAGGTATTCTTTCCTCTCAGTCTTACAAAGTTAAATTAAATATTGAGGTTTCTGTTCCGTATCCTAACCACTATTGGAGTCTAGTCCAGGATCGTAATAAGTAGTACATTTACCTGAAATTTCTCTTTCTAATTGCTATTTTACCTTTCATCTATTTAAAAGAAAATAATAATCACTTGTCACAAGTAGGCTTCAATGAAGTTACTGTGAAAAGCCCCTGTTCGGGGAAAAATGTGCTCACAAATCTCCTGTAGCATTGCTCTTGATTTTAGAGGCTTTGTTATATTATTATAAGGGCTGTTTATGCCCTGCATGGGATAATGTTCCTCTGAGTAAATAAATACGTTCTTGCATTGTATTCTAGTATTAAATGTATTTATTCTTATTCATCTGTTTAGGTTAGCGAGCAGGCCTGGTTTTCAGTCTTCAAAGCCCACTGAGATGAAAGAGGGCCATTCACTAGCCTAGATTGTCCATCGCTGTTTTGGAGACTCATGAACAAAGACACCAGGGTCTCAACATGTCCCACCTCTCTCCATTTCAGAAATACTCCGCCTTTCTGTTTTTTGCACCAAAATGCATAACTCCATACTTATTCATATATTCAGTCTGCCATGCTCTTGCTCATTCGCTTAGCTTTTCGAAGTCCCCTTGATGCCTCCTTGCATCATCCTCTCAACTTGCATTCCTTGCAACCCAATTTTATGTCATCAGCAAATTTGTAAATATTACATTTGGTTCAACATCCAAATCATTTGTATGGATTGTGAACAGCTGTGTCGCCAGCAATGATCCTTGTGGTAGCCCACTAGTAACAGCCTGCCTCTGTGTGATTCCTTCATGTGGATGAGTATCACAGCCTGTGGGGAATTACAATTTTACATTCTGTAACTTCATGACAAGATCCGATACCTCGGGAATATCTATGCAAGAGGCATCCATTCCGGTTATTAAAGAATTACATTAAATTCAATATTGTGAAACATTCCTATTTTTATTTCATAAAACACATTCTGCAATTTTTATGACCATCATTCAATTTGTGTAAATTTGAACTTCTCCCTTAATCACAATTTAATACTATCTCTCAGGGAACCCGAGAGATGCTTACAAAATGAGAGGGACAATTCTGTTTTTGTTCCCTCTAGATGGAGTCAGTAGACCTGCACATATTGGATTGGCAGGTAACACTTACTACTGGCATCCGTTGGCAGCTGCATTGTAGTGGAGAGCTAAACCATCTTTTTGTAAAGTGAAGGTAGTTTGCACAAAGAACTGCTGTAACTAACAGAAATGCTATCCTTTTGAATACCAGCTGCTCCATCATACATCATCACACTTGCCTGCTCTCAATTATCTGCTATTTCAGATATCATTGTATCAATTTGCATTATATATACATGGAAGGCAATACTGAAACATGCCCTAGTTGTTACTCACATGGTCTCACGAGGATTCCAAAGGTAAAGAATAGTTGAGTAAACCTACCGATTCATATCACATCCGTTTACAGGAACCTACGATCTGATAACACAGCATCTACTTGATTTTGAAATTATTCCAGTGTTTCTGTGTACACCATATTAACCTGCAGAACGTTACAAATATTAATTACCATTTGTGTAAAACGGTGCCTTTTCACAACAGCCCAGAAAATGGTAGTGAAATTTGTTGAACCTTATCCATTATCACTGAATGAATGTTGATGCTTCTGGGATTTTGGTAGTATTTTGTGAATGTGTGGTGTGTCCCTGATTTCTTAAACTGCGGAACACATTTGTGAGAACTGAGAGATAAAAGGGTAAAGGTTTTAGATTCATGCGTCTGTAATGAGATGTTATAGTGAGTCTTGGATTGCAAGTAAATAGGTTGGATTTAAAATTTTCATTATAAAGTAAGTAGGGACTTGGCTTTTCAGCTGTTGAATTTCAAAGAGGAGTTTTGAAGTGACAAACCTTTACAAATTATAACAGTTTTATGATCACATTTTATTGACCCTAAAGTAGAGAGAAAATCAGAAAATATGAAACATTCTTATATTTTGGAGCACTTTAGTTCAAAGAAGTGTTTGAGAACAATAGCATTTGAGATGAAAAGGGGGAAATCTATTTAAGGAAAGATGGTGAGTAAAATTGTGTTGGCTGTTTGCAAAGGAGGTGCAAAAGCTGTGAATTTGAAGCAGATGTGAGTTCAAGCTAGAAAAATCTTTCTCTTTCAGAAAGCAGTTTGGTACGAAGTGTTTGAGGAGTGATATGGTATACCTTTATGAAAGTAACAACAGTGGGGTGGCATGTGGCGCAATGGTTAACACTGGGACTGCGGCGCTGAGGACTCGGGTTCAAATCCCGACCCTGGGTCACTGTCCGTGTGGAGTTTGCACAATTTTCCCGTACCTGCGTGGGTTTCACCCCCACAATCCAAAGATGTGCTGGTTAGGTGGATTGGCCATGCTAAATTGCAACTTAATTGGAAAAGAAAAATAATTGGCTACTCTAAATTATTTTATTTTTTAAAATGAATGTAACAACAGTTCTTTGCTTTGGGTAATATTACTGGAGTTTTGAACCCTATAAGGGAATTGTTGCCAAGAAGGTATTTTATTTGTGTGTTTTCACCAATTGGGTTTTTTGGGGGGGATTGTTCTGTAAGGCTAACTTTAATTTAATGTTCTCGGTGTTGCTGAAGTTCTATGATTTGGGGATTGGTAGCTTTACCAACCTGTCCCCGCCACACACCTGCCCACTGGTTATCAAAATCCGCAACAAGGCCTTGGACAATGTGGACTACTTTCCATTCCCTGGGAGCCTACTGTCATCAGACATGAAGATTCAATACCACTTTCACGACGCCAGCACAGACTTCGGCCACCTGAGAAGACCAGGATCTCTGACCCAGTAATAAGCTTATGGCCTGCAGAGCAGGAGTGATACCAGCCCTCCTATATGGCTTAGACGTGGACAATGTGCAGCAGGCACGTCAAAACACCACCTAAGGTTCTGCAAATCCACCAATTTCAGTGTTCTTGTTCAGGTCGACATCTCCAACATGGAAGCATTGACCATGCTCAATCAGCCAAGTGGGTGGACCACATCGTCCACATGCCTGACAAGAGACTCCCGAAACAAGCCCTCTGGTCAAGAGCTTTGATATGGCAAGTGAACCCCAGGTGATCAGCAGAAACTTCAGGATTCCTTGAAAAAGAGCAACATTCTCACTGACAGCTGTGAATCCACGGCCCTAGACCACCCGAAGTGGAGAGAAAGCATCCATGAAGGAACTGCACAACCCTATTTTCGGTGCCGAGAGCAAACTGAAGCCAAGTATCAACAGCGAAAGGAATGTGTAGCAACCCATGAGGTCTTCTAACCAACCTCCCATTTGTGAGAGACTGTTTGGGGGGATTAGTGAGCCTAATTTGCATAAATTTGAAGGCATTATAATGTACTTAGCAAGGTTAACGTTGAATCTTCCGACCTCATTGAATCTTCCAACCCAGCAGACATGATGTCACGTGGGTTTACATTACTCCTTATTAAAAGCGGGAGCCAGGCGCCAAGACTTCAGAGGGAGGGAGGTAGGAAGTGAGCACCCCTCTCCACCTCGTACCAGGGAGTCTTAAGGGGGCTGCGGCCACTGCCCATCTCTGGGGTGGGGGTCGCGGTGTGTGTCACCCTGAAGCCTGCTGCATGTGTCATTGAAACATTTCTTGGAGCACTGGCCGTCTGCTGCCTGCGTTGTTAGTAAAGTTTAATGAGCACCGAGTTGGTCAACTGTTAGTGGCTTGTGGGAATGGGGCGCTTTTGGGTGCGGGTCTCATTAGGTCAGGGAGAAGGGTGAAATGAGACTGAAGGAGGCAACCCTAAGGGGTGCGGTTGGATAAGACCCCTAAAGAGGCAACACTGTACGTAGCCTGGGGTACAGTGTGGTTGGGGGTGTACAACCGGGGGAGGGAAAGCGATGGATAAAGACCCCTAGCCTGTTCCTAACTTCATCTGTGCCTCTACTATTACTTAGCCTTGCGAACCCTCTGACTATGTCTCGGTGTATTCCCAGGATGCACTGCAGAAGTGGTGCTAGGCCAGACCCTTTGGTTGAGGATCCTGTCTGCCACTCTTGTGTCCCTGTCTCTCTCGTTCGCTCACGTTTGGGCACTGCGTTTAAACAGGGAGGGGTTCTGATAGGAGGGGGGGGAAACGTGGTTGAGGATGATACTGTTGAGGTTGGGTGCTGGGAAACTTTGAGGTGGCCCCTTGTATGTTCCAGGTGACATTCCGGGGGTGGCGGAAGCGTGAAGTGCCTCTAGGACACTGGGAGCATTTGCTGGTCGTAGTCAGTTTTTTTTTTAATTTAAGAGTACCCAATTCATTTTTCTCAATTAAGGGGCAATTTAGTGTGGCCAGTCCACCTACCTGCACATCTTTGGGTTGTGGGGGTGAAACCCACGCAAACACAGGGAGAATGTGCAAACTCTACACGGACAGTGACCCCAGAGCCCGGATCGAACCTGGGACCTCGGCACTGTGATTAGCAGTGCTAACCACTGCACCATCGTGCTGCCCCTACAGTCGGCCTTCTTCATCTTCTGACACTGCACTCCTGTCCTCTTGTTCAGGCTGCTGACACTAACCAGTGCTGTCACCATTTCCCAGGCCCAATTCATGACATTGCTGGATGGTCTCCTGCCAGTCTGAGGGTCGATAGTTGGTCGTTCTCCTCCATGGCACCCAACATTCCAGTGAGGGTCCCCTCAGTGAATCATGGAGCTGACGTCTTGGCTACCATCCTTCTGGCTGGACTGTGAGCAACTGTGGACCATTTAAATGCAGCTCTCCCTTGATTCAAGTGCTCAGGTGACCCCTGGGGCAGTCAATCAAGACGCTTTGTGCCTCAGGAGGGCACTTTTCAAGTGGATGGGGGCGAGGGGATTCTGTGCCTAATGACTGCGATCCAGATTGTGCCATTTGGGCTGGAGAGAATCACACTGATTTCCTCACTGAAAATTATATTGCCATTTTTATTTGGGAAAGTTCCACCCTGTAGTTCAAACATTGGAATCCTCAATTACCTGAGAACTAATTTTTAGCGTGGATGCAAATCCTGCTCGATCAAAGGGACTGCCGAAGAAGAAGCTTGCTCTTGTTTTCAAAATACAAAACTAAAGATTAGGGTCAATAAGACCGGTTTCCCTGGGATCTGGCTTGCCCAGCAAGGAACATCTGCTGTTGTCATAACATGTCACATACACCCTTTGTTTTTGTGTCCCAGACTTCTTAGGTGGTTTAAGGGTGCTACACAAAGGTTGCTGTTGTCACATTATTGTTTTGAACTGAAAGCTGTAAAAATACAAAATGTGGTGTACTACTGATTGTGGATCCCAATCTGCCCATAGAAATAAATCTTTATACTTTCCCTTTGTCATGCAAGCAGAGTGCTCTACTTCCTATCTCATAAATTTCTGGCATCTTCAGAGCAGACTAGGGAATCTGCACTCTTAATGGTAAGAGGCACTGCAATCATTTGTGAAGTGCTTGGGAGATCAGGGAAACTCCCATCTTCGCTCACGCTCCGGAGGAATAGCCTTCCTGAATGTTTTGCAGCATTCAGTTCTAATTGTGTGCAGGAATTGGCTCAGGACCCAACTCTGGAGTTATCAATTCCAACTAATGTTCACCAAATTCAATAATGAAATGCAGGAATGTAATTTAATGACTTTTAACTGATCAAATACATATGTTAAGGGTAATTTAATGTGACTTGCAAGTTTTCCTTTTATCTGAAGCCAATGTTCAGATTCTAGGTAAAATGTTTCTGTAATGTAAAGGCTTATTGATTTTAAAATTACAAATGAATGAGTTGCTTATTCCCTGAGTGAGTCTACATCTGTCCACCTGATAAAACTTGCTGTGTGATAAAATTGCCTTTATTAAAACCAATATTGGCGACTTTCATCCTTCCAACAACCTCTAAAATTGACAAAGTGCAAGTAATAAGGTGTTGAATTGTATGGTTAACAATTGCTCTTATCGCTCATCTTTCCAGAAATGAATTGGGGCATGGTTCTTGCAGATGGTGGCCATTATGGTCAGACTGAAGTGGTGTCTCAGTTGGTTCCGCGTTCTCAGTGGCCACTGGGCTTCTTCAGTATCTAGATGGGAGGAATAGGAGTGGGGCTGTGGCCTGTGCTCGGAGGAATGGCCCCGTGCAGGAATTCTCCTCTATTTTTACCATCCATGTACTTTTTATTTATTTATTTTATTTTTAAAAATTCTTATAAATTGAGTGCCCAATTCATTTTTTCCAATTAAGGTGCAATTTAATGTGGCCAATCCACTTACCCTGCACATCTTTCGGTTGGGGGGCTAAACCCACGCAAACACTGGGAGAATGTGCAAACTCCACACGGACAGTGACCCAGAGCCGGGATCGAACCTGGGACCTCGGCTCAGTGAGGCAGCAGTGCTATCCACTGCGCCACCGTGCTGCCCATCTGTACTCTTTTTAGGCGGTAGCTGCCCATGGTAGATTAGGAGGTTTGGCCCAGATAGCCTGGGTCACATTGTGATCCAAAAAGACGAGGTGTTGGGTGTCTTAAAAAATATTAAGGTAGATAAGTCCCCAGGGCCGGATGGGATCTACCCCAGAATACTGAAGGAGGCTGGAGAGGAAATTGCTGAGGCCTTGACAGAAATCTTTGGATCCTCGCTGTCTTCAGGGGATGTCCCGGAGGACTGGAGAATAGCCAATGTTGTTCCTCTGTTTAAGAAGGGTGGCAGGGATAATCCCGGGAACTACAGGCCGGTGAGCCTTACTTCAGTGGTAGGGAAATTACTGGAGAGAATTCTTCGAGACAGGATCTACTCCCATTTGGAAGCAAATGGACGTATTAGTGAGAGGCAGCACGGTTTTGTGAAGGGGAGGTCGTGTCTCACTAACTTGATAGAGTTTTTCGAGGAGGTCACTAAGATGATTGATGCAGGTAGGGCAGTAGATGTTGTCTATATGGACTTCAGTAAGGCCTTTGACAAGGTCCCTCATGGTAGACTAGTACAAAAGGTGAAGTCACACGGGATCAGGGGTGAACTGGCAAGGTGGATACAGAACTGGCTAGGCCATAGAAGGCAGAGGGTAGCAATGGAGGGATGCTTTTCTAATTGGAGGGCTGTGACCAGTGGTGTTCCACAGGGATCAGTGCTGGGACCTTTGCTCTTTGTAGTATATATAAATGATTTGGAGGAAAATGTAACTGGTCTGATTAGTAAGTTTGCAGACGACACAAAGGTTGGTGGAATTGCGGATAGCGATGAGGACTGTCTGAGGATACAGCAGGATTTAGATTGTCTGGAGACTTGGGCGGAGAGATGGCAGATGGAGTTTAACCTGGACAAATGTGAGGTAATGCATTTTGGAAGGGCTAATGCAGGTAGGGAATATACAGTGAATGGTAGAACCCTCAAGAGTATTGAAAGTCAAAGAGATCTAGGAGTACAGGTCCACAGATCACTGAAAGGGGCTACACAGGTGGAGAAGGTAGTCAAGAAGGCATACGGCATGCTTGCCTTCATTGGCCGGGGCATTGAGTATAAGAATTGGCAAGTCATGTTGCAGCTGTATAGAACCTTAGTTAGGCCACACTTGGAGTATAGTGTTCAATTCTGGTCGCCACACTACCAGAAGGATGTGGAGGCTTTAGAGAGGGTGCAGAAGAGATTTACCAGAATGTTGCCTGGTATGGAGGGCATAAGCTATGAGGAGCGATTGAATAAACTCGGTTTGTTCTCACTGGAACGAAGGAGGTTGAGGGGCGACCTGATAGAGGTATACAAAATTATGAGGGGCATAGACAGAGTGGATAGTCAGAGGCTTTTCCCCAGGGTAGAGGGGTCAATTACTAGGGGGCATAGGTTTAAGGTGAGAGGGGCAAAGTTTAGAGTAGATGTACGAGGCAAGTTTTTTACGCAGAGGGTAGTTGGTGCCTGGAACTCACTACCGGAGGAGGTAGTGGAGGCAGGGACGATAGGGACATTTAAGGGGCATCTTGACAAATATATGAATAGGATGGGAATAGAAGGATACGGACCCAGGAAGTGTAGAAGATTGTAGTTTAGTCGGGCAGTATGGTCGGCACGGGCTTGGAGGGCCGAAGGGCCTGTTCCTGTGCTGTACATTTCTTTGTTTCTTTGTTCTTTGTATGATTAGGGTTTGGATCTGTTTTAATGTCATGTGTACCAAGGTACAGTGTTGTTCCGCGTACAGTCCAGGCAGATCACTCCATACATGAAAAAAAAGGACATGCATAAATACACAAAGTAAATACATAGGCATCAGGTGAAGCATATAGAGTGCAGTATTCTCAGTAGAGAAGATGTGTGAAGAGATCAGATCAGTCCATAAGAGAGTCATTCAGGAGTCTGGTAACAATGGGGAAGAAGCTGTTTTTGAACCTGTTAATGTGTGTTCTCAGACTTTTGTATCTCCTGCCCAAAGGAAGAAGTTGGAAGAGTGAATAACCTCTTCCAAGGCAGCGGTGGTGCAAACTGAGTCAATGGATGGGAGGTGGGTTCGTGTGGTGGACTGGGCTGTGTTCAGGACTCTCTAGTTTCTTACGGTCTTGGGCAGAGCAGTTGCCATACCAGGCTGTGATGCAACCAGATAGGATGCTTTCTGTGGTGCATCTGTAAAAATTGGTTACAGTCAATGTGGACATGCTGAATTCCCTTAGTTTTCTGAGGAAATATAGGTGCTGTTGTGCTTTCTTAGTCATAGCATCAATGTGGGTGGACCAGGACAGATTCATAGAATTTACAGTGCAGAAGGAGGCCATTCGGCTCATCAAGTCTGCACTGGCACTTACAAAGAGCACACTACTCAAGCCCTATCTACCCTATCCTCGTAGCCCAGTAACCCCCATATAACCTTTGTGGACACTAAGGGCAATTTAGCATGGTCAATCCATCTAACCTGCACATCTTTGGACTGTGGGAGAAAACCGGAGCACCCGGAGGAAGCCCAAGCAGACACAGGGAGAACGTGCAGACTGTCCGCATAGACAGTGACCCAGCCGGTTATCAAACCGGGGACACTGGAGCTGTGAAGCAACTGTGCTAACCACTATGCTACCATGCTGCCCAAATTGTTGGTCATGTGCACACCTAGGAATTTGAAGCGGTCAACCATCTCCACCTCGGCACTATTGATGCAGACGGGTGTGTACAATGCTTTGACTTCAGGAAGCAAGGACCAGCTCTTTAGTTTTGCTGACATTGAGGGAGTGTTGTGGGAAAATTTTGTGTTTTACAATGTATACCGGGTAATTAACTATGTTGCAAAATTATGTTTGACCCTACTTTCTGTGCCTTCTGCTGAGACAGTAGCTCTTTGTGCAAAACAGTAGTTGAAGTCAGATTTAGAAAAGGTTTTTAGACAAAAGGTACTCAGTTGGCTTAGATGCCTGTATAAGAGGCGATTTGTAGGAATAGATAGTGTATACACCATGCTTGTGATTTTGTAACCTAAGAATTACTAATATCAGAAAGGACACAAAATGGCTGTTAGCTGAGCTAGCCACATTCCTGAACAATCATTAGCTGGGTTAAGTTACTAACTATATAAACAACCTCATTGAATGGGACCCAGACATGGGTGTTTCTAGGGAGTATTTTAACAGCCACTGATAACAGCTCCACAGGACAACGAGCACAATGTATCCTCAATAGCTCAAGGTCTCCAGATGCAGGCAGGAAACATAACTTTGTTAGTTTTGAGTGACTTCTGCATGAAGTTAGCGGCTGGTAAGACACCAACCCACTTTAACCATATATTTCCTAAAGTGGGATACTAAGAAAAGTGATTGATTGCATGTGGTAAACACCACGAGTAACACATTTGCATGTATTATGGTACTGCCCATGTATTACAGGTACCACGGTAAATCCCAGCCTGCTACTCCTCCCATCAGGCGGTGTATAAAAGTGCATGCTCTCCTGCACTGCTCCCATTCTGGTTCCAACTGCAGGAGGCACACCACCTTGTGCAATAAAGCCTCGATTGTTTCACCATTCTCGTCTCATGGTAATTGACGGTACATCAATTTATTGCACAAGATTTTAAAAGATGGTCTTCCTGATCAAGCATGATCGCCTGCAGCTGAGCCCTCACGCAGCCAACGCCACGTCCGCCTTTGAGCACTGGCTAGCCTGCTTTGAATGCTACCTCAGAGCAGCCACCGAAGAACTCTCGGACCCACAGAAGCTCCAAGTCCTCTTCTCACGGGTGAGCCCTGAAATGTTTCCCCTCATCCGGGATGCGCCCACCTACACGGAAGCGAAGACGCTACTAAAGGGACATTACATTCAGTCGGTGAATCAAGTGTTATTTTTGTGGCCAGAGGAAACATCCCAGGCAGCGCTGCCCGGCGCGGAGTGCGACCTGCAGCAGGTACGGGAAGAAGGGCCACTTTGTTTCGGTTTGCCAGGCCTGATCGGTCGCCACTGTTTCCAGGCCCGGCATTGCTACACCCCCCACGTGTGATCCAGGGGCTCCGCCATCATCTTCACCACAAGCCACGTGAGGCCCGCGGGTGCCACCATCTTCCCCACCACAAGTCACGTGCGGCCCGTGGGCGCCGCCATCTTTGATGCCACCCTCCGTGGGCACCGCCATCTTCCACGCCATTTTGGACAGCGCCTCCGGACCCCTGCAGCTCGGCCGTTCACTGCCCGCTGATGCGTCCGCCACCGCTGATCAGCCAGGGACCTCCCAACATCCGCAGCTCACTTCATCACCCTGGATCAGTCTTGGCCTCGCGACCGCTACAGCAACGGTAAAGATCAACGGGCACGAGACGACCTGCCTCTTTGACTCCGGGAGCACCGAGAGCTTCATCCACCATGCTACGGTAAGGCGCTGCTCCCTCCCGGTACACCCCGTCACCCAGAAAATCTCCCTGGCCTCCGGATCCCTTTCCGTAGAAATCCGGGAGTACTGTGTCGTGACCCTCCCCATTCAGGGCGTAAGAGTTCAACTTCAGGCTCTACACCCTCCCCCATTTCTGCGCTGCCCTGTTACTAGGTCTTGACTTTCAATGCCATTTCCAAAGCCTTACTTTGAAATTCGGCGGACCCCTGCCCCCCCTCACCATGTGCGGCCTCACGATCCTTAAGGTCGGTCCACCTTCACTGTTCGCAAACCTCACCCCGGACTGTAAGCTTGTCGCCACTAGGAGCAGACGGTACAGTGCACAGGACAGGGCCTTTATCAAGTCGGAGGTCCAACGGCTTCTGCGGGAGGGGATCATTTGAGGCCAGCAACAGCTCCTGGAGAGCTCAAGTGGCGGTAGTGAAGACTGGGGAGAAACACAGGATGGTCATTGACTACAGCCAGACCATCGACCGGTACACGCAGCTTGACGCGTACCCCCTCCCACGCATATCTGACATGGTCAATCAGATTGCGCAGTATCGAGTCTTCTTAGACCGCATGACGGCTCTGGAGCTGCGGATGGACTCACTTTGGAGCATCCGCGATGCTGAGGAGGTCGTGGATAGCACGTTCAGTGAGTTGGTCACACCGCAGATTAGGATTGGTGAGGGGGACAGGGAATGGGTGACTAAAAGGCAGAGAAAGAGCAGGAAGGCAGTGTAGGTGTCCCCTGCGGTCATCTCTCTCCAAAACAGGTATACCGTTTTGGATACTGTTGGGGGAGATGACTCACCAGGAGAAGGCAGTAGTAGCCAGGCTCATGGCACCGTGGCTGGCTCTGCTGCACAGAAGGGCGGGAAAAAGATTGGCAGGGCTATAGTCATAGGGGATTCAATCGTAAGAGGAGTAGACAGGCGTTTCTGTGGTCGAAAACGAGACTCCCGAATGGCATGTTGCCTCCCGGGTGCAGGGATATCTCAGATAGGCTGCAGGACATACTGAAGGTGGAGGGTGAACAGCCAGTTGTCGAGGTGCATATAGGCACCAACGATATAGGTAAAAAACGGGATGAGGTCCTACAATCAGAATTTAGGGAGTTAGGAGAAGTTAAAAAGTAAGACCTCAAAGGTAGTAATCTCAGGATTGCTACCAGTGCCACGAAACAGTCCGAGCAGAAGTTCAAGAATAGCCAGAATTAATACGTGGCTTGAGAGATGGTGCAGGAGGGAGGGGTTCAGATATTTGGGACATTGAAACCAGTTCTGGGGGCGGTGGGACCATTACAAATCGGATGGTCTACACCTAGGCAGGACTGGAACCAATGTCCTAGGGGGTGTTTTTGCTAACACTGCTGGGGAGGTTTTAAACTAATGTGGCAGGGGGGTGGGAACCAGATTAGGAGGTTAGAGGTCAGTAAAGAGGCAGCAACTAAAGCCAGTAAAGTACTGGATAATAAAATCATTGTGACTAAGGGGAACAGTAGACAGGGAAGAGATGATGAACGCAAAGGGACAGTTGGTCTGAGGTGCATTTGTTTCAATGTGTAGCAGGTAAGGTAGATGAATTTAGGGCTTGGATTAGTACCTGGGAATATGATATTGGTATTACGGAGACTTGGTTGAGGGAAGGGCAAGACTGGCAACTAAATATCCCAGGGTATAGATGCTTCAGGAGGGATAGAGAGAGAGGTAAAAGGGGTGGAGGAGTTGGATTACTGGTCAGGGATGATATCACAGCTGTGATTAAGGAGGGCACGATGGAGGATTCGAGCACTGAGGCAATATGGGTAGAGCTAAGAAATAGGAAGGGTGCAATAACATTGTTGGGACTTTACTACAGGCCTCCCAAAAGTGAGCGTGAAGTAGAGGTACAAATATGTAGACAGATTATAGAAAAATGTAGGAGCAATAGGGTGATCGTGATGGGAGATTTTAACTTCCCCAACATTGAATGGGACTCATGTAGTTTGGAGGCGTAGATGGAGCAGAATTTGTAAAGGGCTTCCAGGAGAGTTTTTTTTAGAGCAGTATGTAAATAGCCCAACTCGGGAAGGGGCCATACTGGACCTGGTATTGGGGAATGATCCCGGCCAGGTGGGTGAAGTTTCAGTCGGTGATTACTTTGGGAATAGCGATCACAATTCCTTAAGTTTTAGAATACTCATGGACAAAGACGAGAGTGGTCCTAAAGGAAGAGTACTAAATTGGGGAAAAGCCAAGTATAACAAAATTCGGCTGGAACTAGGGAATGTGGATTGGGAGCAGCTATTTAAGGGTAAATCCACATTTGAAATGTGGGAGTCTTTTAAGGAAAGGTTGATTAGTGTGCAGGACAGACATGTCCCTGTGAAAATGAGGGATAGAAATGGCAAGATTAGGGAACCGTGGATGACGGGTGGAGTTGTGAGACTAGCTAAGATGAAAAAGGAAGCATACATAAAATCTAGGAGACTTAAAACTGATGAAGCTTTGGAGGAATATCGTGAAAGTAGGACAAATCTCAAAACGCGCAATAAAGTGGGCTAAAAGGGGTCATGAAATATCTTTGGCTAACAGGGTTAAGGAAAATTCCAAAGCCTTTTATTCGTATATAAGGAGCAAGAGGGTAACTAGAGAAAGGATTGGCCCACTCAAAGACAAAAGAGGGAATTTATGCATGGAGAAAGAGGAAATGGGTGAGATTCTTAATGAGTACTTTGCATCGGTATTCACCAAGGAAAGGGACATGACGGATGTTGAGATAGGGATGGCTGTTTAAATACTCTCGGTCAAGTCGGCATAAGGAAGGGGGAAGTTTTGGGTATTCTAAAAAGCATTAAATTGGACAAGTCCCCAGGTCCGGATGGAATCTATCCCGGGATACTGAGGGAAGCGAGGGACGAAATAGCTGAGGCCTTAACATATATCTTTGCAGCATCCTTGAGCAAGGGTGAGGTCCCGGAGGACTGGAGAATTGCTAATGTTGTCCCTTTGTTTAAGAAGGGTAGCAGGGATAATCCAGGGAATTATAGACCTGTGAGCTTGACGTCAGTGGTAGGCAAACTGTTGGAGAAGATACTGAGGGATATGGCTTCTACTAGGAGCGGGGTGACAAAAAAGGTGGTGGACCAGAAGAAGGGAGGGAAGAAGGGCAAAATGGCGGCGGGCGGAGACCAGGCAGCGTGGAGGCAGTGGGCGGAGGAGCAACAGGAGGGTATGCACGCTGCCTCAGAGAGATTAAAAAGGACCTGCTAGAGCCGATGAAAGCTTCTATTGATAAGCTGCTGGAGACACAGACGGCCCAGGGGGTGGCGATCCGAGAGGCTCAACAAAAGATCTCTGACAATGAGGACGAGATCTTAGCCCTGGCGGTAAAGGTGGAGGCGCACGAGGCGCTCCACAAGAAATGGCAGGAGCGGTTTGAGGAGATGGAGAATCGGTCGAGGCGGAAGAATCTGCGGATTCTGGGCCTCCCGGAGGGGCTGGAGGGGCCGGACGTGGGGGCCTATGTGGTCACCATGTTGAACTCGCTGATGGGAGCGGGGTCCTTCCAGGGGCCCCTGGAGTTGGAGGGGGCCCATAGAGTGCTGGCGAGGAGGCCCAAGGCTAATGAGCTTCCGCGGGCGGTGCTGGTGAGGTTCCATCGGTTCGTCGATCGGGAGTGTGTGCTCAGGTGGGCCAAGAAGGAGAGGAGCAGCAGGTGGGAGAACGCGGAGGTTCGAATATACCAGGACTGGAGTGCGGAGGTGGTGAAGAGGAGGGCCGGGTACAATCGAGCGAAGGCGGTGCTGCACAAGAAGGGGGTGAAGTTTGGCATGTTGCAGCCGGCGCGACTGTGGGTTACCTACAAGGACCGGCACCATTATTTTGAGTCTCCGGAGGAGGCGTGGGCCTTTGTTCAGGCCGAGAGGTAGGACACAGATTGAGGGTCGGGATGGGCGATTGGGGACTGCGGTTGATATGTTATGTTTATTCTTTTTTCGAGGGGGGTGCCTTTGCATTGCTCCGGGTTTCTTCGCTTTCTCTGTGTTTTTCTCTTTCGGGTCGGTGAGGGTGGTTGGGGCGGGTTGGGCACTGTTTTGGTTGGGTTGGTCAGGGGGGCTCCTGGAGGGGGGTAGGTAAACGGAACAGGGGTGGTGGACAGCGGTGAGATGGGGCCCCGCGGGAAGGGGGAGGCCCGAGTCGGGGGTAAGGGGACCGGGCCTGTAAAAGGAGCTGCGTCAGAGGTGGCGGGGCCTGGTAGGTGGAAAGCGCGGGCTTTTTACCGCGCTGAAGACTGGAGGGGGCGGGGTTGGGCCGGGGAAGCGATGGTTGGTTGCCGCGCTTATAATGGAAGGGGGAGGGGGTGAGCTTATTGATAGGGAACTGGAGAGGAGGGTGTGTCACACGATGGGAGGAGTCGAAGGAGAGGCAGGAGTGGCCGGGGTCAGCAGGAGTCAGCTGACTTGCGGAAGTGCAATGGGGGGAGTAAATCAGCTAGGATGAGTTGGTGCGGGGTGGGGAGGAGCTTAGGGTGTCGCTTTAAGCGGACGACCTGCTGCTGTATGTGGCGGACCCGGTGGGAGGAATGCCGGAGGTAATGAGGATTCTTGGGGAATTCGGGGACTTTTCGGGGTACAAGCTCAACATGGGGAAGAGCGAGCTGTTCGTAGTTCATCCAGGGGACCAGGAGAGGGGGATTGGTGAGCTCCCACTAAAAAGGGCGGAGAGGAGCTTTCAGGTATTTGGGGGTCCAGGTGGCCAGGAGCTGGGGGGCCCTGCATAGGCTTAATTTTACAAGGCTGGTGGAGCAAATGGAGGAGGAGTTCAAGAGGTGGGACGCGTTCCGGCTGTCCTTGGTGGGTAGGGTGCAGTCAATCAAAATGACGGTGCTCCCAAGGTTTTTGTTCCTGTTCCAGTGCCTCCCCGTGTTTATCCCGAAGGCTTTTTTCAGGCAGGTTAATAGGAGTATAATAGGATTTGTGTGGGCGCGAGGGACTCCGAGGGTGAGAAGGGTGTTCCTGGAGCGGAGTAGAGATAGGGGCGGACTGGCACTGCCCAACCTCTGTGGGTACTACTGGGCCGCCAATGCGGCGATGGTGCGCAAGTGGGTGATGGAGCGGGAGGGGGCTGCATGGAAGAGGCTTGAGACGGCGTCTTGTGTGGGTACGAGTCTGGGGGCGCTGGCAACGGCCCCGTTGCCGCTCCCTCCAAGGAGATATACCAGGAGCCCGGTGGTGGCGGCTGCTCTCAAAATTTGGGGGCAGTGGAGTCGGCACAGGGGGGAAGTTGGGGCCTCCGCGTGGACCCCAATACGGGGGAACCACTGGTTCGCCCCAGGCAGAACAGGTGGAGGGTTTTCGGGGTGGCACAGGGCAGGGATACGCAAGTTGGGGGGACCTGTTTGTGGACGGGACGTTCGCGAGTCTGGGTGAGCTGGAGGAGAAGTACGGGCTCCCCCCCCGGGGAACACCTTCAAGTACTTACAGGTAAGGGCGTTTGCCAGATGGCATGTGGTGGAATTCCCGCGGCTACTGCCACACACAGTACAGGACAGGGTGCTCTCTGGGGGCTGTGTGGGAGTGGGGAAGATCTCGGAAACTTACCAGGTGATGCAGGAGGAGGAGGCCTCGGTGGTGGAGTTGAAAGGTAAGTGGGAGGAGGAGTTGGGAGAGGAGATCGAAGAGGGAACGTGGGCAGATGCCCTAGGGAGGGTGAACTCTTCCTCTTCATGCGCGTGGCTCAACCTCATACAGTTTAAGGTGCTGCACAGGGCACACATGACTGGGACAAGGATGAGCAGGTTCTTTGGGGGTGAGGACAGGCGTGTTAGGTGCTCAGGGAGCCCAGCAAATCACACCCATATGTTCTGGGCATGCCCAGCGCTGGAGGAATTTTGGAAGGGCGTAGCGAGGACGGTGTCGAGGGTGGTAGGATCCAGGTTCAAGCCGGGCTGGGGGCTCGCAATATTTGGGGTGGCAGAGGAGCCGGGAGTGCAGGAGGCGAAAGAGGCCGGAATTCTGGCCTTTGCGTCCCTGGTAGCCCGGCGAAGGATTCTCCTTCAGTGGAAAGATACGAGGCCCCCAAGCGTGGAATCCTGGATCAGCGAAATGGCAGGGTTCATTAAATTGGAAAGGGTGAAATTCGCCTTGAGAGGGTCGGTACAAGGGTTCTTTAGGCGGTGGCAACCGTTCTTAGACTTTCTGGCAGAACAATAGACATTGGTCAACGGCAGCAGCAGCTCGGCGGGGGGGGGGGGGGGGGTGTTTAACTTTATTTTTGTTTATGTTATTTACACTGGAAGGGTCTGAGGGGGTGTATACACCTGTTGTCGTAAGTCGGGGTGTTAATGTTAATTTATTATTTAGGTACTGGGGGAGGGGTTTGGGGAGGTTGCTTTTTTAGACTGTGTTTTGTACTTAACCCTGTTGGGTTCTTTTTTCTTTCTCGTTTTGTTATTGATATTTTATGAAAACCTTTAATAAAAATTATTTTTTAAAAATATATATATATTAGCAGACCCAGGTCGGAGGTACATAATAGTGGGTCGTTGGCGGGCACATCAATGGTGTTGGTCAATGTGTATACACCAAACTGGGATGAGACGGCATTCATTAATTCGGTGCTGGCTTCTATCCCAGATCTGGATTCACATCAGCTCATTATTGGAGGTGACTTCAATTGCATTCTGAATCCTAGAATGGATAGGTTGAGTCTCGAGTCTTAAGTACATCAGGGGTAGCAAAGGAGTTATTGGTGTTCTTGGCACAAATGGCAGGACAGATCCGGTAAGATTTAGATATCTGATGGATAAGGAGCCGTCGTGTCATCGTCCATACATTGGGTCTTTGGGGGTGGCTACTTTGTCGTGGATAGGTCTCTTCTCCCTGGGGCGAGGTACTCAGTGATTGTTATCTTGGAACATGCTCTGCATTTTGTGGACCCAGCTGGTGCTGGACTGCTCTCAGCGACCCCCGTGGTGAGTGGGCTAGGTGTTGCTTGTGGGTAAGAGATTTTGTGCGTGTATATCTTCTATTGGGGGGTACGTTGTGTGTGTTGGTTTTTAAAACTTTCCCAATCCTCTGGCTTAGCATTAAAGTTCGCCACATGATGGGTGCGAATCTCTGGCCTCCCAGTCGCGTATTTCTCGGTGGAGAGAGGCGGCGCACGTTTGCTGGCGGGATTGTCTGCACCTTCTATCAAAGGAAATTCCCATTGAAGCCACTCCACATTGGTGGGAAACCCATAGGTGGGGGTGGACTGCCGGCAGGACCAGAGAATCCTGTTGCCAGTGAATGGCTCAAGAATTCCACCCTCCTATGTTTTTTCTTTCAGTATAATACTATCCTTCACTTCCTTGGTTAACCATGGTTGATTTATCCCCTTCCTAGAATCCTTCTTCCTCACTGGAATATAGTTTGGTTGTTAGTCATGAACTATTTTCAGAAAAGCCTGCCATTGCTGTTCAACCATATTCCCTGCTAAATGCCTTTCCCAGTTCACTCCAGCCAACTCTGCCTTCATTCCTTTATGATTACCCTTATTTATGCGTAGCACTGTTGTTTCTGTAAATGAACCAGAAGCATACAAATGAGATCTGCTTTTTCTCTGACCCCCCTTGCAGGCCCACAATTGCAAGTCACAGCTACCTGTATCAGCATATTTCAGCCAATTCAAGGTAGGAATGACTTGATGTTAGCAGGTAAACTTTTAAAATGCTCTTATCACTGAACTTTTATGAAGCTCTGGTTAGGCCACGACTAGAGTATTGCATCCAATTCTGGTTACCATATTTCAGAAAGGTTGTGAAGGTCCTTGTGAGAATGCAAATAAGATTTACCGGAATGGTTCTAGAACCAAGCAATTTTAGCTGGAAGGTTAGATTGGAGAACCTGGGGCTATTTGCCCATGACATTCAATGGCATTACCATCGCTGGGCCCCCCATTATCAAGGTCCTAGGATTGCTGTTGACCAGAAACTGAACTGGACTAGCTGTATAAATACGGTGGATACCAGAGCAGTTTAAAGGCTAGATTTCCTGTGTCGAGTAACTAACCTGTTTGCCAAAACCTGTCCACCATCTACAAGGCACAGGGCAGGGGTGTAATGGGATACTCTCCACTTGCCTAGTTTGGTGCAGCTCCAACAATATTCCAGAAGCTCAACACCATCCAGGACAAAAAAGATGCTTGTACACTCCCCTTTCCACAAACGTGATGTGGAGATGCCGGCGTTGGACTGGGGTGAGCACCATAAGAAGTCTTACACCACCAGGTTAAAGTTCAACAGGTTTGTTTCGAATCATTAGCTTTTGGAGCACTGTTCCTTCCTTAGGTGAATGAAGAGGTGGGTTCCAGAAACATATATATAGACAAAGTCAAAGATGCAAGATGATACTTTGAATGCGAGTCTTTGCAGGTAATTACGTTTTTTACAGGTCCAGACAGAGCAGCTGGAGAGAGGGACAATCCCAGGTTAAAGAGGTGTGAATTGTCTCAAGTCAAGACAGTTGGTAGGATTTCGCAAGTCCAGGCCAGAGGGTGAGGGATGAATGTAATGCAACATGAATCCAAGGTCCCGGTGGAGGCCGTACTCATGTTTGCAGAACTTGGCTATAAGTTTCTGCTCAACGATTCTGTGTTGTCGCGCATCCTGAAGGCCGCCTTGGAGAACGCATACCCGAAGATCAGAGGCTGAATGTCCTTGACTGCTGAAGTGTTTCCCGACTGGAAGGGAACATTCCTGCCTACCGATTGTCGCACTATGTCCGTTCATCCGCATTCAAACTCTCATTCAAAGTATCGTATTGCATCTTTGACTTTGTCTATATATATGTTTCTGTAACCCACCTCTTCATTCACCTGAGGAAGGAGCAGTCCTCCAAAAGCTAATGATTCAAAACAAACCTGTTGGACTTTAACCTGGTGTTGTAAAACTTCTTACTGTGCTTTCCACAAACATTCACTCCCTCCACCAGCAATGAAATGTGGCAGCAGTGTGTACCATGTACAAGATGCACTGCAGGAACTCACCAAGGTTCAAGCGGCACCACCTTCCAAGCCCACGCCATCTAAAAGCACATGAGTAGCAGATACCTGGAAACACCACCATCCAGAGGTTTCCCTCCAAATTGCTCAACGTCATAATCTGGAAATAAATCGCTGTTCCTTCGTTGTCGCTTGTTCAAAATCCTGGAATTCCCTTCCTAACAGCATTGTAGGTGTACCTACATCTCGGACTGCAGCGGTTCAAGAAGGCAGCTTACCATCACCACCTGAAGGGAACTAGGAATGGGCAATAAATGCTGACCTAGCCAGCAATGCCCACATCCCGTAAATTAATTTTTTAAAAATTCTCCATGGGGCGAAGGAGGTTGTTGAGATTTTTTTATTGTGTTGTCCAAGATTATGACAGGTTTAGATGAGGTAGATAAAGGAAAACTCTTCCCGTTCGCTAGGATTAGGGAACATAGATTTCTGGCTTTGGGAGAGGGATGAGGATCCAATTTTTGTGCGGTAAGTGGTAATGACCTGGAACTCACTGCTGACAAGGCTGGTGGAAGCAGAGATGTTTGATGGTTTCAAAAGCAAATCAAATAGTCATTTGAGGAACATTAGTTTGATGGGCTGTGAGGATCGAGATTGAGAAATGGGGCAAACCAGCCTAATTTCCACTTTACGTGCCTCCTTCTGTACCGATGACTCGTGATTATCTGTAGTTTAAAAAATTGAATAAATTAGGGTTCCATTAAAATTACACAAACAAATTGTGTTAAGCACTTGCTCCAATTGCCCGATTCTTTTTTTAAAAAAAAAGTTTTTTAATCGTTTAACAATACACACAAAATATCAGAACAACACATCAACCCAATAAACAACCACAACTCACAAACACCCCACCACATCCCTTCTTCCCCATTTTAACCCCTTACCCCCACCCCCCCACAACAAAAACTCCTCTGCCTTGCTGACCCCTCAATTCTCCTTGAAGAAATCAGTGAACGGTTACCACCTCCAGGCGAACCCCTCTACCGTCCACCGCAGAGTGAACTTAACCTTCTCCAACCACCGGAATTCTGTCAGGTCGCTCACCCACACCCTGCTATCGGCGGTTCCAAGTCCTGCCAATCTAACAAAATCCGACTCCGGGCTATCAAGAAGGCAAAGGCCAGCACATCGGGCTCTTTCTCTCCTTCACACCACCCCCCCTGGTCTTACGGCACACCCAATATCACCACACCGGCCCCTCAGATATCACGTCTGAGAACCCTTGCCAGAACCCCCTCAGCCTTGGACACGCCCAGAACATGTGAATGTAATTCGCTGGCTACCCTGCACACCACCCACACCTATCCTCCACCCCTGCAAAGAAGCTGCTCATCCTTGCCACCGTCATGTGGGCCCGCCGGCACAAACGTATGGTTATCACAGATCAGCGCCCACAACAACGTACCCTCCAACCCGAAGTGCTGCCTACACTGCCCCCACATCCTTAACATCATGGGCTCACGGAGTACCTGGCTGGCGAGAACGGCAAAGACGCCAACAACAAAGCCCTCAAATTTGTTCCTTTACAGGAAGCTGCCTCCACCTGCTTCCAGACCAACCTCTCCTCCACAGCCCATTTTCTCACCATCGCAATATTTGCTGCCTAATAATGACAATGCTAGCAGCCCCCCCCCCCCCCCCCCCCCGTTCCAAATAGGTTCCCGCACCTGCAGGGCCTATCAGCCCATTGACTTTCCTAAAAAAAAGACTTCTGGACAACGAAGCACCTTCGTCAGTAGCTTGGCATCAACATTCAATAACTATATCGGACAGTATGGCCCACACTGCTCCGGGTCCTTATCCTTCTTTAAAGTCAGGGAGATGGAAGCCTGCAACAACGTAGAGGGAGTTTTTCTCTCTCCCTCCCTCGCCTCATTACAAGTCCTCACCAGCAATCGCCCCAGCTCCGCCCCCAAATTTTTATAAAACTCCACTGGGAACCCCTTCCGGCCCGGGACCTTCCTGCCTGCATCGCACCCATACCTTCCATCACCTCCCTCAACCCAATCGTTGCCCTCAGGCCCTGACCCTGCTCCTCCTTGGGAAACTCCAACCCAGCCAGGACCCGCCTCATCCCCTCTACCCTTGTTTGGGCTCCGTCTCAGAGCCTCCTATAAAAGACCTCAAATGCACCATTCACCCCCTCAGGGTCCAGCAACACCTTACCCGTCTTGTCGCTTGACCGATCTCCCTTGTTGCTGCTTGCTTCCTCAACTGATGAGCCAGCATCCCACTCGCTTTCTCCCTGCACTCTGGCCCTCTGCAATTGCCCCACAGCCTTCCCCGTAGACACTAACCCAAACTCCATCTGGAGCCTCTGCCTCTTCTTCAGCAACCCCACCTCCGGCACAATCGAGTACATCTTGTCCACCCTCAAAATTCCATCTACCAGCCTTGCTCGCTCCTCCCGCTTTACCCTTTACCCGATTTGAAATAAACTCCCGTCTAACTACAGCCTTGAGTGACACCCCCCCCCCCTCCCCCCAATAGTCAGAACCCACAATTGCCGAATACCCAGAGACTGCCATCCCCGCTAGCAGCTCCTTGTCCATCACAAAGAAATCAATCCGGGATTCACCCGCTGCACATGGGAGAAGTATGAAAATCCTTCGCCCTCGGACTTCCGGTTGCGGCGATGACCAGCTAAGCCGCACGTTTCGGCGGCTCCAGCTCCAACGGACTTTCGGGCTCTTTTAAGAGCCCCAACGGGAAATTTTTGCGCGACGAAACCCGGTGTGGGGTGAGTGAATAGGGGGTCTTCCCCCCCCCCCCCAACGAAAAAGGAAAATATCGGCGGCGGCAGCTGCTGCGCGAGGAATACTCGACGATAGGGACAGAAAGGAAAAAGAAACAAGATGGCGGCGGAGAAAGCCCAGGCGACATGGGGGCCCGATCAAGATGAATTCCTAAGACGGTGTGTGGAGCTACTAAAGAAGGAGGTGCTGACCCCGATGCTACAGGCAATTGAGGGGCTTAAGGAGGCACAAAGGACCCAGGAGACAGAGCTCCGCGTGGTGGAGCAGAAGGTGACGGATAATGAGGATGAGATCCTGGGCCTGGCGGTCAAAACACAGACGTACGAGGCACTCCACAAAAAGGGCATTGAAAGGATTGAGGCCCTAGAAAACAGAGCACGAAGGAAGAACCTTCGGATACTGGGTCTCCCTGAGGGAGTGGAAGGAGCGGACTGCGGGGCTTATGTGAGCACGATGCTAAGCTCGTTGATGGGAGCTGAGGCCCCTTCGGGCCCCTTATAAGTGGAGGGGGCTCATCGGATCCCGGCGAGGAGACCAAAAGCGGGAGAACCACCTAGGGCGACAATCGTGCCATTTCACCGCTTTAAAGATAGAGAAGTGGTTCTGAGATGGGCCAAAAAGGTACGGAGTAGCAGATGGGAGAATGCAGTGGTACGGGTGTACCAGGATTGGAGTGCGGAGGTGGCGAGAAGGAGGGCGAGTTTTAACCGAGCCAAGGAGGTATTACACAAAAAGAAGGTGAAGTTCGGGATGCTGCAGCCGGCACGACTGTGGGTCACGTACCAGGAGAGACATCACTATTTCGAAACGGCGGAAGAAGCATGGACCTTTATTAAAGATGAGAAATTGGATCGGAACTGAGGGACTGATATTGCAGGGAAATGTTACTGTCGATGTAAATAGAGAAGTAAATTGGGAAGGGGGGAGACACTAAGAAATGTGGGCGCCGGTGGGGGGGGGGAAAGAAGGGACATAGGCGGAGGATGAGGAATGGGAGTGGGATGGGAAAGGGAGCTGCGCCACAAGAGGCGGGTCAGCTATAGAGATGTTCCCGCGCCAGAAAGATAATGGCGGGAAGATAGGCGCAAGGTAGGTGGGAGTTCCTCACACGGGGGGGTCAAGGAGTGAGCAGGAGTAGCCGGGGTCAGTTGAAGTCAGCTGACTTGCGGAAGTAATATGGGGGGAGCAATCACGCTAGAAAGGGATCTAGCGGGGGGGGGGGGGGGGGCGATAACTGGGTTGCTGCTGCGGAAATCAAAGAGGAAATGGCTAAAGAGTGGGTGGTCGGGGCTGGAATGCGACACCTGGGGAACGAGTGGGAGCGCGGAAGCGGGACGTGGGACTGGCCTAGAGAAGGTGATGGCTAGTCGACACGGGAAGGGGGCAGGTAGCCCCCTAGTGAGGCTGATCACGTGGAACGTGAGAGGCCTAAATGGACCGATTAAAAGGGCCCGAGTGCTCGCGCACTTGAAAGGACTAAGGGCAGACGTGGCTATGCTCCACGAGACGCACCTGAAGGTGGCGGACCAAGTTAGGTTAAGGAAAGATTGGGTGGGACAGGTGTTCCATTCAGGGCTAGATGCAAAGAATAGAGGGGTGGCCATACTGGTGGGGAAACGGGTAGCATTCGAAGCAAGGAGCATTGTAGCAGATAGTGGAGGTAGATATGTAATGGGGAGTGGCAGGCTGGAGGGAATGGAGGTTGTGTTGGTTAATGTATATGCCCCGAACTGGAACGATGCGGGATTTATGAGGCGGATGTTGGGACGTATACCGGACCTGGAGGTAGGAAACTTGATATTGGGAGGAGACTTCAACACCGTGCTGGACCCAGGGTTAGATAGATCCAGATCTAAGACCGGAAGAAGGCCGGCAGCGGCCAAGGTGCTCATGGGGTTTATGGACCAAATGGGGGGAGTGGATCCAAGGCGATTTCTTAGACCGAGGGCCAGGGAGTTCTCCTTCTTCTCCCATGTTCATAAAGTGTACTCCCGGATAGATTTTTTTGTTTTGGGAAGGTCGTTGATCTCGAGGGTGGAAGAAGCTGAGTATTCAGCCATAGCTATTTCGGATCATGCCCCACATTGGGTGGACCTGGAACTAGGAGAGGAGAGGGAGCAGCGAGCACTCTGGCGATTAGATGTGGGATTGTTGGCGGATGAGGGAGTTTGTGGAAGAGTGCGGGGATGTATTGAGAGGTACCTGGAGGCCAATGACGACGGGGAGGTCCAAGTGGGAGTGGTATGGGAAGCACTAAAAGCGGTGGTCAGAGGAGAGCTGATCTCCATCAGGGCCCACAAAGGGAAAACAGAGGCCAAGGAAAGGGAAAGACTACTGGGAGAGATCTTAAGGGTGGACAGGGAATTTGCGGAGACCCCGGAGGAGGGACTGTACAGGGAGAGACGACGACTCCGGACGGAGTTCGACCTTCTGACCACCAGGAGGGCAGAGGTGCTGTGGAGGAAGGCACGGGGTGAGGTATGAGTATGGGGAAAAAGCTAGTCGCCTGTTGGCCCATCAGCTGCAAAAGAGGACAGCGGCGAGGGAGATAGGGGGAATTAGAGACAAAAAGGGAGCTACGGTGCGGAGAGCAGGGAAGATAAACGAGGTGTTTAAGACCTTTTACGAAGGATTGTATAGGTCCCAACCCCCGGAGGGAAAAGAGGAGATGCGGCAGTTCCTGGATCAATTGAGGTTCCCGAGGGTGGAGGAGCAGGAGATGGAAGGCTTGGGGGCACCAATTGGGGTGGACGAGGTTATTAAGGGGCTGGGGAATATGCAGGCAGGAAAGGCTCCGGGACCAGATGGGTTCCCGGTGGAATTTTATAGAAAATATGTGGACCTGCTGGCCCCGCTGTTGGTGAGGACGTTTAACGAGGCCAGGGAAGGAGGGACTCTACCCCCGACAATGTCGGAGGCGACGATATCGCTAATTTTGAAGCGGGATAAAGATCCGCTGCAGTGCGGGTCCTATAGACCTATCTCACTATTGAATGTGGACGCCAAACTGCTGGCAAAGGTACTGGCATCGAGGATAGAGGACTGTGTCCCGGGGGTGGTGCACGAAGACCAGACAGGGTTCGTAAAGGGGAGACAACTAAATGTCAACGTGCGACGGCTATTAGGGGTGATAATGATGCCCCCAGTAGAGGGGGAGGCAGAGATAGTGGCGGCAATGGATGCAGAGAAGGCATTTGACAGGGTGGAGTGGGAGTACTTATGGGAGGTGCTAAGGAGGTTTGGGTTCGGGAACGGGTTTATTAGCTGGGTCAAACTCCTTTATGGGGCCCCAACGGCAAGTGTGGTCACGGGTCGGCAAAGATCGGAGTATTTCCGACTATACAGGGGAACAAGACGGATGCCCGCTATCTCAATTGCTGTTCGCGTTGGCAATTGAACCACTGGCCATGGCGCTGAGAGACTCCAGGAAATGCAAAGGGGTGATTAGAGAGGGAGAAGAACACCGAGTGTCACTCGACGCGGATGACCTACTGTTGTATGTGACGGACCCAGTGGGGGGGATGACAGAGGTCATGCAGATATTGAGGGAGTTCGGAGATTTCTCGGGATATAGGCTTAACATGGGAAAGAGTGAGCTTTTTGTGATACACCCTGGGGACCAGAGTAGAGGGATAGAAGGCCTGCCTCTAAGGAAAGTGGAAAGAAACTTCCGATACCTGGGGATTCAGATCGCCAGGAGCTGGGGAACCTTGCACAGACTTAATCTGACACGATTGGTAGAACAAATGGAGGAGGACTTCAAGAGGTGGGACATGCAGCCACTGTCATTGGCGGGCAGAGTGCAGGCAATTAAGATGATGGTCCTCCCGAGGTTCCTATTTGTATTCCAATGTCTCCCTATACTAATCACTAAGGCCTTCTTTAAAAAGATAGACAGGAGCATCACGAGCTTCGTGTGGGCAGGGAAAGTCCCGAGGGTAAGGAGGGGGTTCTTACAATGTAGCAGAGACAGAGGAGGATTGGCGCTGCCGAATTTGGGCGACTACTATTGGGCCGCCAATGTGGCGATGATCTGTAAATGGATGATAGAGGGAGAGGGAGCGGCGTGGAAAAGACTGGAGAGAAAGTCCTGTAAAGGGACGAGTCTAGAGACGCTGGTGACGGCGCCTCTACCGCTCTCACCAAAAACGTTTACCACGAACCCAGTGGTGGCGGCAACATTAAATATCTGGGGACAATGGAGGCGACAGAGAGGTGTGCTGGGAGCCCTGGTGGGGTCCCCAATCAGGAACAACCACAGGTTTGCCCCAGGGAGGATGGATGGAGGATTCCAGAGCTGGCACCAGTTAGGAATTAGGAGGGTGGGAGATTTATTTATAGATGGGACGTTTGCGAGCTTGGGAGCATTGGAGGAAAAGTATAAGCTGCCCCGGGGAAACTTCTTTAGGTATATGCAGGTGAGGGCGTTCACAAGAGAGGGAATTTCCATTGCTCCCGACACAGGGGATCCAGGATAGAATGCTCTCGGGGGTGTGGGTCGGGGAGGGCAAGGTGTCAGAGATGTACCGAGAGATGAGAGTAGAGGGGGAGGAGCAGGTGGGCGAACTAAAAGGAAAGTGGGAAGAAGAGCTCGGGGAGGAGATAGAGGAGGGTATGTGGGCTGATGCCCTAAGCAGGGTAAATTCCTCTTCCTCGTGCGCCAGGCTTAGCCTGATTCAATTTAAGGTGCTACATAGAGCACACATAACGGGAGAAAGGTTGAGCAGGTTCTTCGGAGTGGAGGACAAGTGTGGGAGGTGCGGCGGAAGCCCGGCAAACCACACACATACGTTTTGGTTGTGCCCGGCACTGGAGGGGTATTGGAGGGGAGTGACGGGAGTGATTTCGAAGGTGGTGAAGGTCCGGGTCAAACCAGGCTGGGGGTTAGCTTTATTTGGAGTTGCGGATGAGCCGGGAGTGCAGGAGGCGAAAGAGGCCGATGTTGTGGCCTTTGCGTCCCTAGTAGCCCGGCGTAGGATTTTACCAATGTGAAAGGAAGCGAAACCACCCGGACTGGAGGCCTGGATAAACGATATGGCGGGGTTCATAAAACTGGAGCAGATGAAGTTTGCGCTGAGAGGATCGGCTCAAGGGTTCACCAGGCGGTGGCAGCCATTCCTCGACTACCTAGGGGAACGTTAGAGGGAAGATAGATGACCAGCAGCAGCAACCCCGGGGGGGGGGGGGGGGGGGGAGTTTTATTTTATGTTAAAGGATTAGTTTACCATGTTGGTTAGCTACTTGTTATTAGACTGTGGTTACTATGTTACATGCACTGTTAAATTTTCTTTTTCTTATGTTTGATGTGTAAGGGGAAAAAAATTGTGATCGCAAATTTTCAATAAAATATATTAAAAAAAAAAAAGAAAATCCTTCGCCCTCGGCCTCCCAAACCTCCACGGATCCGCCGCAGAACCCCCTCAGCCACTGCTGACACCCTCGATGACTCGACCAGTCCAGACCTGGGTCCAGGAACATATTGAAATTACTCCCCATGATCAACTGATGCATGTCCAGGTCTGGAATCTTCCCCAACACCAGCCTTATAAAATCCACGTCATCCCAATTTGGGGCATCGACTTTACCAGGACAACCGACATACCCTCCAGCTTCCCACTGACCATCACATACCGTCTCTGCCCGCCCCCCCCCCACCCCCCGCCGGATCCGCCACAATGCTCCGAACCTCAAATCCTGTTGTTTACCAACACCGCTATCCCTAAGTGCAACACCTGCCCTACCCATCCCTTCAGTCTCGTCTGATCTCCCAACTTCAGCTGAAACAACATGTCCGTCTTCAGACTCCTCGGATGCATGAACACGCGTGACTATTTAGCCGCCCATTCAACCTTCTCGTTCCACGTGACCAACCTGTCCCACCCTGCTCTGCCCCCTTTTTGAGCCATCCCACATCACGCACCCCTCAAGGCCCACCTTCGGATGTCCGTCGCCATCTCTCCCTTCCCAACTGCGCCACATCAACCCACCACCTTCTTAAAAAGGGCAGCCTTTATCCAGTTGAACCTGGCCCTCCTCTTCATCAACTCACACCCAGGTCCTGGTATACTTGCAGCTCACTCTCTTCCCAGGTGCATTTGCTGGTCTGTCTTGCCCATTTTGAGAACTTTACTTTGTCCAAGAACCGATGCAGCCACACCACCATCACCCTCGGTGGCTACCCCATCTGAGGCTGCCTCCTCAGTGCCCTATGCGCTTGATCCACCTCAAGGGGCCAGTCAAAGGCCCACTCCCCCAACAATCTCTCCAGCATCCTTGCTGCATACTTGGCAGTCTACGCTCCCTCAATGCCTTCCTGCATTCCAACGATCCTCCGGTTCTGTTTCCTGGAGTGGTTCTCGAGGTCCTCTAACTTCTCTCTCTGCCTCTTCTGGCTGTCCAAAACCATCTCCAACGAGGCCATCCGCTCCTCCTGCTCCCCCTCTGCTACTTCCACTTTCTGAATCGCCAGGCCCTGAGCTTCTAACCTCTGCTCCGCTCTCTCAATCGCAGCTCTGAGCGGCTCCACCACCTTAGCTAGGTCTTCCAAAGCCTCTTTCCTCTACTGCTGGAATTTTCCGTTCAAAACCACTGCTCAGTCGACCACTGGGCAGGCAACCCGCCATCGTCACCTGTGGCGCACCACAAACACCTTTGTTCCAGCTGCGCTCCCTTTACTGTGGCAACTTCTTGTCCTCTGATCCATTCACCAGAGGAATGTTACCTTCCCCTGGGCACTTGCACTCCTTTTCCCCTCAAATAAAAACCCATACAGGTGGGAGAAGGACCAACAAAATCCACCTTGAGCAGGAACCATCAAATGTGTGACCACTCACTACACGGCTGCCACCAGAAGTTCATCACCAGCCATTTCTAACCTTTGATATCCCTTGATTTTTACATGACAATGGAACTGTTCTGATTTCACAGACCCTGCAACAACAAAAAATGCAGCTTGGGGGAAGGCAAAACATTGACAATTTAGAACCTAAGAAAGAATATTGTCACTTGGTAATATAGAACTTGAATATTGCTGAAAAGAGAGATGTGTTGCAAAGCTTTTTATCATGCACTCTCCTGGACAAATGCAAGAATTCAAAATTTTTAACATTCTCGGCAGTTTATACCGGAGTGAAGGGTGCTGATTGGTTGGTTGTCAAGTGGATTGGTTGGCTGAGGCATTGCAATGGGGGACTATAGGCTCTCCAAGCTCCTGAATAATTACAAAAATGCAAACCTTGAACATATTCAGTTTGTTGCAGAAGATGAGCCCTTGCAAATGAATGTGTAACTTGTAACAATTGTAAATGAGCCATGCTAATTTATTATCTTAAAACCTGTTGTTAACATAATATCAGCACATTCAGGATTGTTCAGCCAGTGCCTTCCAATCGCAGCTAACTGGTTTGTCATTTAAACAGTGCAATAGAGGCTAACCACGAGCAGCAGCTATAGTTAGATAATTAAGGAAACTAGTTTGAACTATTTTGCTATGTACTGGGCTCAGCTGGTGTCTTTAGATTCAGAACATTTAAATTTGCACCTGATGGAGTGCAAGTTCAATGGCTGAGGGCTTTGGTGAGTTGAGGGAGTTTGGTGAGGCAAGGTGGGAGGTGCTGCTTTGCTTTTTCTATCTTGATCACCATGTAGAAATTGGTTCTTGCTCTACTTCAGGGAAAGCTGTTTGGTGAGTGTTACAGTCTATTGTATTCTTGAGGTTTTAAAAGTACAGAAATCTGGTAAAATTAACAAAATAAATTATTTTATTTTATTTTTAAGTAATTGAAATACCAGGATGGCAGGGCAGATGATGTGACATGGCTACAGCATGTGGGAGCTCATGGATATCAGTTTGATCCAGGGCAAACGCATCCACAATAAATGTCAGTGGCTTGAAGAGCTTTGGCTCGGAGTCGTTGAGCTGGAGGCTGATCTGCAACACTGCGACACATCAGGGAGGTGGCAGGTTCCCTGCTTGCTTTGTACCAGGAGGCAGTCACACCTCTTCAGACAGGATCTTCTGATTTGGAATGTGACTGCAGTTGAGGCAAGTAAGGGGACCCAGTGGACAGAAGTGTCAGCCACTGCAATTGTCCAACAGGTTTGAGGCTCTTTCAGCTTGTTTGGATGAGAGTGGGGGCTGCATGATGGATTGCTGACTGACAATGGCACTGTGGTAACAGTATAGCGAGGAGTATTGACACTGTTCTCTGTGACAAAGAGTGAGAGTCCAGGCGGCTATATTGCCTGCCAGGTGCCAGGATTTGGGACATTTGCCCGGGGTTGAGAGGGAGGATCCAGTTGTCATGGTCCATACAAGTATCAACAAGGTAAGCAGGAAAAGGAAGGAGGTCTGCATAGTCCGTATGAGGAGCTATGCAGTAGCAGAATCTCAAAAGTAGTTGCTTGAGCCACATATCAATTGACATGGGGAAAATAAGATGACAGAAGTAAATATGTGGCTCAAAGACTGGTGTGAAAAAAGTGGGTTCTGGTTCATGGGGTACTGACAACAGTACTGGGGAAAGTGAGGGTTGTACCGTTCGGCATTCTACACCTGAACCATGTTGTTTTAATAAATCCTATAACTAGGAAAGTAGAGAAGGTTTTAAATGTGAGGCAAGGGGTAGACTTTGGGAAGATGTATGATGAGAAGATTAAGCTGGAGGTTACAAAAATAATTAAGGACAAAACTAAAGGCTCTGTATCTAAACCCAAGTAGAATTCAAAGTAAAACAGATAAACTGATAACGCAAATACAAATTAATAAAATAGAATTGAACCATAGAATTGCTACAGTGAGAAGGAGCTGCAGACTAAATACAATAGCCAGAGACATGGCTAAGGATGCCATAGATTGGGACCTGAATATGGATGGATATGTAACATTTAGGAAGGACAAGAAGTTACGGAGAAGGTGGAGGAGTGGCTCTGTTAAGCTATCATAGAATCCGTACAGCACAGAAGGAGGCCATTCAGCCCATCGAGTCAGCACCGACTCTTCAAAAGAGCACCGTACCTACACACACTCCCCTGCCCTATCCCTGAAACCCCACCTAAGCTGCACATCTTTGAACACTAAGGGGCAATTTAGCATGGCCAATCCACCTATCCTACACATCTTTCAACTGTGGGAGGAAACCGGAGCACCCAAAGGAAACCCCCAGTCAAGATGGTAGAATTTGGGAGTGATGGTATTAGCATATTAGGGAGGGATAACCCGAAGGAAATCGGGATGCAGAAGCGGTTTTGGTTGAGATGAGAAATGATAACGGCAACCGGTCACTTGTGGGAGTGATGTACAGGCCACCTAATTGTAACTCCGCGATATGACAGAGTGCAAAGCTAGAAATAATGGGAGTTTGTCAGAAAGGTACAGCAATAATGTTGGGAGATTTTGATCCACATATAGACCAAAAAAACAGATGAACAAATGGAGCATAGATAAGGCGTTCATAGAATGTTTTCGCGATAGTTTCCCAGAAAAATGTGTTCTGGAGCCAACCAGAGAGGCTATAACAGATCCGGTATTATATAACAACACAAAGGCACTCCTGGGTGGCAGCGATGATAGGTATCGTTGCTAAATTTGCTGATAATCCAAAGATGGGTCGAAAAGTAAGTTTGTGAAGAGGACGAAGGGAGACTACAAAGGGACAACCTTTCATTTGTTCATGAAGAGCTCTGGTAACATGTCTCTATTTTCAGCTATATTAAAGATGATTGTTGGTATTGCTAATGTTGCAAAGGATTTTGTTAGTGCAAAATTTGTTCATATATATTTCTTTTCTGTTTCAGAGCTGTAATGAAAGCCTTAATGAAATGAGCAAAAGTCCACATCGAAGCTGAAAAGAAGTACCTAACTACAGAAGCTAAAACTATCCAATATGCGCATCAGCATGCGAAGGATTGTTCTGCTCATTTGCTGCGCCTTTGCTACAATGATGGTCTTTCACATGAGTCAGCACATGTGGGAATGTCAGCAAATACTGAATCAGAATGGGGGCTGGTTTCATGGCAGGCGAACGCATAATATGATGAAACCAGAAAGGGAGGAATTGGTCATGTACAACTCACAAAACATTGAATACCGCTACAGTAAAAACATGCCTCTAATCTTCATAGGTGGAGTTCCCCGAAGTGGGACAACATTAATGCGAGCTATGATGGACGCGCATCCAGAAATCCGCTGCGGTGAAGAAACTCGGATCATTCCACGTGTGCTGGCCATGCGTCAGGTGTGGTCTAAATCAGAACGTGAAAAGATGCGCTTAAATGAGGCAGGAGTGACAGACCACGTCCTGGATTCAGCATTGCAAGCATTTATATTAGAAGTAATTGCAAAACATGGCGAACCTGCAAAATACTTGTGCAATAAGGACCCTTTCACCTTAAAGTCTTTAAATTATCTGTCCAAACTGTTTTCGCAGTCTAAATTTATTCTGATGATTCGAGATGGCCGAGCATCAGTGCATTCAATGATTACAAGAAAAGTGACGATTGCCGGATTTGATCTTAACAGCTATAGAGATTGTATAATCAAATGGAACAAGGCTATTGAAATTATGTATGGACAGTGTGTGGAGGTGGGGCCCTCCAGGTGCCTCTCTGTTTATTATGAGCAGCTAGTATTGCACCCCAAAAAAACAATGGAGAAAATCATGGCATTCCTGGATATTCCATGGAACGATGCTGTTTTGCATCATGAAGAACTAATAGGAAAATCAGGAGGAGTCTCGCTTTCAAAGTATGTTTGTGGTTTTTTTTTTCCTCCTTTCCCTTCCCTGAAGACATTTTTTTCTACAGGGTTATAGTCATGCTGCCATTAATTGTAGAAGTAGTACTAGGGAGCTAGCTTGACATCGCTGCTGAACCTGTGCTCATCTAATGTTCACTGACACCACTTGCTAGGGTTGAAAGCCTTGCCAAATTCCTCCCAGCACAAGGGTTCTTAAGACAATCATAGCATCTCCATTGCCACTCCAGCATTGGGCAGGTAAGTCACGACTGAAGTGAACCTCTTAACATTTTAGTCTCAATTACTACTTTTATTTGGGAATATATTTATCAAAGTAAAGGAAAATGGTATTGGGAAATAACTTCCACCCAAGTTTAATATCTATCTTTATTTGGTTCTGAAACTAATCTGTTGAATTGGACCATTTAACAGATGTTAGTAGGTAGGTCTGCATAGTGGCAGGAATTTTTAATACCGGTCACTAATTTCGAGATGGAGACAGAACTAATCAGCTGGGGGTACCAGTTCTTCAGGATTTTTTTTTAAAAAAACAATCTTGGCAGTTGCTTTGCTTTATGCAGTATTATTATTTCTTCCTCCTTTCAGACCAAGGAATTGGCTTGCATAAGCCAGTAATAGTTCCTAAAGTGGAGAGTGATTTGTAATTTATAACTTGCAATGTGTGAAAGCACAATATTGGCCAATAAGATTTAGAAAATGGTTTGAATTACTCTGATACTTAAGAGCAAATAGGATTTTGGAGGGGCATTTTGGTGTTTTGTAAAATAGCTGCTGCCATCAGCAGTCTTTTAATTGAAAGGGTTTTTTGAGCAATAACGAGGGTTTTTTGAGCCATATGGGAAAACTGAAGTCCAGTCTGGAGTATTACCTCGAAGCTTCCATCTCCATCCATGTCTACCTCATTTTGGTTACTAACTAGATCAGTAGTAATATCCAATCAAATCATAAAATTGGTACTTTAAAAGCTGTTTACTTTCTTCTTACTTCTGCAGAATAGAACGATCCACTGACCAGGTTATCAAGCCAGTTAATCTTGAGGCTTTGGCCAAATGGGTGGGACACATTCCAAATAGTGTGATCGAGGATATGGCACGGATAGCACCTATGTTGGCCAAACTAGGATATGATCCTAATGCCAATCCACCAAATTATGGAAATCCTGATGCATTAGTAATTAATAACACCAAAAGGGTATGTGAGAAATGTTTTATTCAAAATATTTGTAGCTTTTTCACATTTTTCTCTAGTTAAACTGATTCTAAGTCTATTATTGCTGCTGTTCAATCAGTTAGGAAGAAATGTGTGAGAATGGTCTATGGTGATTTATTCCCTCAATTTAATCTTCCCCCACTTGAGGTGGATAGTTCTCCCTATTTTACAACTTCTCTGCTCTTGAAGTTGCTGATTGCTGCAGAAGGTACCATTCCAGTGCACAAATAGTTGTCCTCATGTGTGAGATTTAGAGACTGGGAGGGCATCAGAGCCAACCTGAATCCTGTTACCGCACACCATCCACTGATGTGCACTTTCCAGTAAGTATTACTGGATAAAGTTTGAGTGCTTCCATCCTTCTCTTTTTTTTTTAATAAATATTTTATTGAAAATTTTTGGTCAACCAACACAGTACATTGTGCATCCTTTACACAATATTATAACAACTCAAATAACAATGACCTATTTTATAAACAAAAAATGAATAAATAATAAATAACAAAAATGAAAACTAACCCTAATTGGCAACTGCCTTATCACAAGTAACACTCTCCCAAAATATAATTTAACAGTCCAATATATAATTATCTGTCGCAACGACCTATACATATTATACAGTATATATTAACAACCCTGAGAGTCCTTCTGGTTCCTCCCCCCACCCCACCCCCGATCCTGGGCTGCTGCTGCTGCCTTCTTTTTCCCATTCTATCTATCTTTCTGCGAGGTATTCGACGAACGGTTGCCACCGCCTGGTGAACCCTTGAGCCGACCCCCTTAGAACGAACTTAATCCGCTCTAGCTTTATAAACCCTGCCATGTCATTTATCCAGGTCTCCACCCCCGGGGGTTTGGCTTCTTTCCACATTAACAATATCCTGCGCCGGGCTACTAGGGACGCAAAGGCCAAAACATCGGCCTCTCTCGCCTCCTGCACTCCCGGCTCTTGTGCAACCCCAAATATAGCCAACCCCCAGCTTGGTTCGACCTGGACCCCCACTACTTTTGAAAGCACCTTTGTCACCCCCATCCAAAACCCCTGTAGTGCCGGGCATGACCAAAACATATGGGTATGATTTGCTGGGCCTCTCGAGCACCTCGCACACCTATCCTCCACCCAAAAAAATTTACTGAGCCGTGCTCCAGTCATATGCGCCCTGTGTAATACCTTAAACTGAATCAGGCTTAGCCTGGCACACTAGGACGATGAGTTTACCCTGCTTAGGGCATCTGCCCACAGCCCCTCCTCGATCTCCTCCCCCAGCTCTTCTTCCCATTTCCCTTTTAGTTCATCTACCATAGTCTCCCCTTCGTCCCTCATTTCCCTATATATATCTGACACCTTACCATCCCCCACCCATGTCTTTGAGATCACTCTGTCCTGCACCTCTTGTGTCGGGAGCTGCGGGAATTCCCTCACCTGTTGCCTCGCAAAAGCCCTCAGTTGCATATACCTGAATGCATTCCCTTGGGGCAACCCATATTTCTCGGTCAGCGCTCCCAGACTCGCGAACTTCCCATCCACAAACCGATCTTTCAGTTGCGTAATTCCTGCTCTTTGCCACATTCCATATCCCCCATCCATTCCCCCCGGGGCAAACCTATGGTTGTTTCTTATCGGGGACCCCCCCAAGGCTCCAGTCTTTCCCCTATGCCGTCTCCACTGTCCCCAAATCTTCAGTGTAGCCACCACCACCGGGCTTGTGGTGTAGTTCCTCGGTGAGAACGGCAATGGGGCTGTCACCATAGCCTGTAGGCTAGTCCCCCTACAGGACGCCCTCTCTAATCTCTTCCACGCCGCTCCCTCCTCCTCTCCCATCCACTTACTCACCATTGAAATATTAGCGGCCCAATAATACTCACTTAGGCTCGGTAGTGCCAGCCCCGCCCTATCCCTGCTACGCTGTAAGAATCCCTTCCTCACTCTCGGGGTCTTCCCGGCCCACACACCACCCATGATGCTCTTTTCAATCCTTTTATTAAAAAAAAAAGAAGCCTTCGTGATCACCACCGGGAGGCACTGAAACACAAAGAGGAATCTCGGGAGGACCACCATCTTAACTGCCTGCACCCTCCCTGCCAGTGACAGGGATACCATATCCCATCTCTTGAAATCCTCCTCCATTTGTTCCACCAACCGCGTTAAATTTAACCTATGCAATGTGCCCCAATTCTTGGCTATCTGGATCCCCAGGTAACGAAAGTCCCTTGTTACCTTCCTCAACGGTAGGTCCTCTATTTCTCTACTCTGCTCCCCTGGATGCACCACAAACAACTCACTTTTCCCCATGTTCAATTTATACCCTGAAAAATCCCCAAACTCCCCAAGTATCCGCATTATTTCTGGCATCCCCTCCGCCGGGTCTGCCACGTATAGTAGCAAATCGTCCGCATACAAAGATACCCGGTGCTCTTCTCCTCCTCGAAGTACTCCCCTCCACTTCTTGGAACCCCTCAACGCTATCGCCAGGGGCTCAATCGCCAGTGCAAACAATAATGGGGACAGAGGGCATCCCTGCCTTGTCCCTCTATGGAGCCGAAAATATGCAGATCCCCGTCCATTCGTGACCACGCTCGCCATCGGGGCCCTATACAACAGCTGCACCCATCTAACATACCCCTCTCCAAAACCAAATCTCCTCAACACCTCCCACAAATAATCCCACTCCACTCTATCAAATGCTTTCTCGGCATCCATCGCCACTACTATCTCCGTTTCCCCCTCTGGTGGGGCCATCATCATTACCCCTATCAGCCTCTGTATATTCGTGTTCAGCTGTCTCCCCTTCACAAACCCAGTTTGGTCCTTGTGGACCACCCCCGGGACACATTCCTCTATTCTCATTGCCATTACCTTGGCCAGGATCTTGGCATCTACATTTAGGCGGGAAATAGGTCTATAGGACCCGCATTGTAGCGGGTCCTTTTCCTTCTTTAAGAGAAGCGATATCGTTGCTTCAGACATAGTCGGGGGCAGTTGTGCCCTTTCCTTTGCCTCATTAAAGGTCCTCGTCAATACCGGGGCGAGCAAGTCCACATATTTTCTATAGAATTCGACTGGGAATCCATCCGGTCCCGGGGCCTTTCCCACCTGCATGCTCCTAATTCCTTTCACCACTTCTTCTACCTGGATCTGTGCTCCCAGTCCCACCCTTTCCTGCTCTTCCACCTTGGGAAATTCCAGCCGATCCAAGAAGCCCATCATTCTCTCCCTCCCATCCGGGGGTTGAGCTTCATATAATTTTTTATAAAATGTCTTGAACACTCCATTCACTCTCTCCGCTCCCCGCTCCATCTCTCCTTCCTCATCCCTCACTCCCCCTATTTCCCTCGCTGCTCCCCTTTTCCTCAATTGATGTGCCAGCAACCTGCTAGCCTTCTCCCCATATTCGTACTGTACACCCTGCGCCTTCCTCCATTGTGCCTCTGCAGTGCCCGTAGTCAGCAAGTCAAATTCTACATGTAGCCTTTGCCTTTCCCTGTACAGTCCCTCCTCCGGTGCTTCCGCATATTGTCTGTCCACCCTCAAAGGTTCTTGCAGCAACCGCTCCCGTTCCTTACTCTCCTGCTTCCCTTTATGTGCCCTTATTGATATCAGCTCCCCTCTAACCACCGCCTTCAACGCCTCCCAGACCACTCCCACCTGGACCTCCCCATTATCATTGAGTTCCAAGTACTTTTCAATGCACCCCCTCACCCTTAGACACACCCCCTCATCTGCCATTAGTCCCATGTCCATTCTCCAGGGTGGGCGCCCTCCTGTTTCCTCCCCTATCTCCAAGTCCACCCAGTGTGGAGCGTGATCCGAAATGGCTATAGCTGTATACTCCGTTCCCCTCACCTTCGGGATCAACGCCCTTCCCAGCACAAAAAAGTCTATTCGCGAGTAGACTTTATGGACACAGGAGAAAAACGAGAACTCCTTACTCCTAGGTCTGCTAAATCTCCACGGGTCTACACCTCCCATCTGCTCCATAAAATCTTTAAGTACCTTGGCTGCTGCCGGCCTCCTTCCAGTCCTGGACTTCGACCTATCCAGCCCTGGTTCCAACACCGTATTAAAATCTCCCCCCATTATCAGCTTTCCCATCTCTAGGTCCGGAATGCGTCCTAGCATCCGCCTCATAAAAGTGGCATCATCCCAGTTCGGGGCATATACCTTTACCAAAACCACCGTCTCCCCCTGTAGTTTGCCACTCACCATCACGTATCTGCCCCCGTTATCCGCCACGAATGTCTTTGCCTCGAACATTACCCGCTTCCCCACTAATATAGCCACCCCCCTGTTTTTCGCATCTAGCCCTGAATGGAACACCTGCCCCACCCATCCTTTGCGTAGCCTAACCTGGTCTATCAGTTTCAGGTGCGTTTCCTGTAACATAACCACATCTGCCTTAAGTTTCTTAAGGTGTGCGAGTACCCGTGCCCTCTTTATCGGCCCGTTCAGCCCTCTCACGTTCCACGTGATCAGCCGGGTTGGGGGGCTTCCTACCCCCCCCCCCCCTTGTCGATTAGCCATCCCCTTTTTCCAGCTCCTCACCCGGTTCCCACGCAGCTGTATCTCCCCCAGGCGGTGCCCCCACGCCCATCCCCTCCCATACCAGCTCCCCCCTCTCCCCAGCAGCAGCAACCCAGTATTTCCCCCTCCCACCCCCCCCCCCCGCTAGCGTAATTACTCCCCCCATGTTGCTCCCAGAAGTCAGCAAACTCTGGCCGACCTCGGCTTCCCCCCGTGACCTCGGCTCGCACCGTGCGACGCCCCCTCCTTCCTGCTTCTCTATTCCCGCCATGATTATCATAGCGCGGGAACCAAGCCCGCGCTTCTCCCTTGGCCCCGCCCCCAATGGCCAACGCCCCATCTCCTCCACCTCCCCTCCTCACTCCATCACCACCTGTGGAAGAGAGAAAAGTTACCACATCGCAGGATCAGTACATAAAACTCCTCTTTCCCCCCTTTTTATCCCCCCTCTTCGCCCCCCACATTCGCCCCACAACTTTGTTCAAACGTTCTTTTTAATAACCCGCTCATTCCAGTTTTTCTTCCACAATAAAAGTCCACGCTTCATCCGCCGTCTCAAAGTAGTGGTGCCTCCCTCGATATGTGACCCACAGTCTTGCCGGTTGCAGCATTCCAAATTTTATCATCTTTTTATGAAGCACCGCCTTGGCCCGATTAAAGCTCGCCCTCCTTCTCGCCACCTCCGCACTCCAGTCTTGATAAACGCAGATCACCGCGTTCTCCCATTTACTGCTCCGAGTTTTCTTTGCCCATCTAAGGACCATTTCTCTATCCTTAAAACGGAGGAATCTCACCACTATGGCTCTGGGAATTTCTCCTGCTCTCGGTCCTCGCGCCATCACTCAGTATGCTCCCTCCACCTCCAACGGATCCGCCGGGGCCTCCGCTCCCACGAGTGCAGCATCGTGCTCACATATGCCCCGACGTCCGCTCCCTCCGCACCTTCAGGAAGACCGAGAATCCTCAGGTTGTTCCTCCTTGCGTTGTTCTCCAGTGCCTCCATCCAACCTTTCCACACATCGTTTCTGATGTGCCTCATGCGTCTCCGTCTTCACCACCAGGCCCTGTATGTCGTCCTCATTCTCGGCTGCCTTTGCCTTCACGACCCGAAGCTCCCGCTCCTGGGTCTTTTGTTCCTCCTTTAGCCCTTCGATCGCCTGTAGTATCGGGGCCAACAGCTCTTTCTTCATTTCCTTTTTGAGCTCTTCCACACAGCATTTCAAGAACTCTTGTTGTTCAGGGCTCCATGTTAAACTGCCACCTTCAGACGCCATCTTGGTTTTTGCTTGCCTTCCTTGCCGCTGTTCTAAAGGATCCACTGCAATCCGGCCACTTTCTCCTTTTTTCATCCGTATCCAGGGGGGATTCCCTTCTGGTTTACCGCACAGTGTTTTTAGCCGTCAAAATTGCCGTTGGGGCTCCTATCAAGAGCCCAAAAGTCCGTTTCACCGGGAGCTGCCGAAACGTGCGACTCAGCTGGTCATCGCCGCACCCGGAAGTCGTTTCCATCCTTCTCAAGAAGTAACATACCGCCCCCTCCAAAATGGATAACGAGTGGACGGTCACTTCTGTTTTATAGGCTTGGCTACTAAGTCACCAATATGGTGGACAGAAAACAATGGCATATTTCACACTGTGCTCCAATTTGGGTAGAACAAATAAGGGGCATCGTTTACCAATACCTGAAACAGACATTAGGCCGCATGTGTGTGCAAAGGGCCTAACAGCTTATTTGAGGTCCTGTCTCCAAAATTAATTTGTCCTGAGGCAGGCAGTGCCATCAAGAGCTTCACTAGTGGAAACCAGCCCTGGGGGTGGCCAGCAAAAAAAAAAAGAAGGGAAGTGACTTAACTGAGTATATGCACACCTCCTCCCATTCCAAATGTCATCCCATCCCAACAAACACCATACCCAACCCAGGATTGTCACACCTTCCCAGTATTGGTGCACTGGGAAGAATGCTGGATTAATTGTGTTTCACTTTTCGTTCTCAATAGGATTCCGATATTGTCATAGATTAACAGATATTTATGGCTCAAAATTGAATGGGTGAATGACTTCAACAATGTGAAGAAGAGTATTTTGTTTCCCTTTGCTCCAGATAAGCCACACACTAGAGGGAATATGACATGCAAGAGCTAAAGAATACAGACTGCTATCAACCTTGACCATTGTTGAGTTTTAGTTCCGATGTTAACATGATTTTTGTTCATGTTTTACACAGGTTCTGCAAGGTGACTTTAAAACACCTGCCAATTTGAAAGGTCCTTCTCCGGTAGGACAGCTTATTTTGTAATCTTATTCAGGCAATTGTCTGTAAACTGGTGGGTTCACTTTTCAAATTGTTGTGCAGGCATAAAACTGGTGCTGCAAATCAGCTGTATTCATCGAAACCGCTTAGTTATCACTGATTGTCTATAATAAGCAAATAATTGGCAATGCCAGGCTTACACCAAGTTGAAAATCTATCTGGGCGTCTGCCATTTTGTTGCAAAATAATATTTGTAAAATGGACCCCTAATGTAGTTAATGATAGACCTCTGCATTTTCAATCCTAGAAAAGTCTTCACTGTCCATCAGATTTCATGCAATTATAATTTTGTTCATCAACTGTTGCTTACTTTATTCCAAACTTACTCAAAATGTTACAAAACATAAACAATCGGGATCTGGGAACATGCTCCCTCTCCATCTCTCAATTCTACTGTTTGTACAGGTATTTACCCATCCTCCCCCCCCACCCCCCCACGCGAAGCACAGCTCCTCAAACATGTCCACGGAGAGGCCCCCCATCTTGTCTCGAATGCCTCTGCTGAACCCTTCAGTTCATATTTGATCTTTTCCAAATGGAGAAAGCCATATATGACTCTGAGCCAGGCCGCCACCCCCGGCGATGTTACCGACCACCATTCCATTCCTTCGCCAGGCAACCAGAGGATCGAATGTCACAACATCGGCCTTCCTCCCCTCCATAAGCTCTGGCTTTTCTGAAACCCTGAATATCGCCACCATAGGGTCTGGCCCGACCTCCTCTCCCACAATCTTTGTTGGTGACGCAAACTCCCGCCCAGAATCTCTCCAACTTCTCACAGCCCCAGAACAAATGTGTGTGGTTTGCTGATCCCCACTCACACTTCTCGCACTCATCTGCCACTCCCTGAAAAAAACCACTCATTCTCGCCTGAGTCCTATGCACATTGTGTACCATCTTGAATTATATCAAGTTCATCCTCGCACATGAGGTCGCGTTTACCCTGTGTAGCGCCTCACTCCACACTCCCTAATTTATCTCCCCTCCCATTTCTCCTTATACTTCACCACCTGCTCTCTTTCTCCTCTCCCAGCCATCTATATATGTCTCCAATCCGGCCCTTCTCTTCTACGTCCAGGAGCAGCAACCACTCTAATAGGGCATACTTTGGCAGCTTGGGGGACTCTTTTCAGACCTTCCTTGTAAAGTCCCTCACCAGTAAATATCTCAACTCACTTCTTCTCGGGAGCTCTACCCTCTCCTTCAGCTGCTGTATAATAGCAAACTCTCTTCCAGGTACAAATCCCTCGCCCTCACCAGCCCCACTTCGCTTCACTTTCTGTACATACCATCTGCATTCCCCTGCCCCCTGGCCACCCCCTGCTCAAATCCGTGGTTTTCACACAATGGCGTAAACACCAACATCCCTCCTGTCCTAAAATGCCGCCTCAGCTGGTTCCACACCTTCACCGTGGACTGCACAACTGGGCTCTCCGTGTGTCTCTTTGGCGCCAGTCGCAACATTGCCGTCACCATAGACCATAGCCCTCCGACTGGACCCCCTACAAGATTCTTCTTCCATTCTGCCCTCTCCCTCCCACCATTGCCTCACCTTCACCACTTTGCCAACGCCAACCCCCCCTTTCTGCCTCTGACTCTGTAACAGGGCCCTCTTTACCCTTGGCACCTTCCCCACCCACACAAACTCTGAAATAATCGTATCCACCTTCCGGAAGATGACCTTTTGTCCAAAAATCAGAAGCGTCTAGAATATGTATATAGGAACCGTGGCAGGACATTCACCTTCACCACTTGGACCCTCCCTGCCAGAGTCCGTTGCAGCGTATCCCACATCCCACCTCTTAAAATCCTCCCTGACCACCTCCACCAGGTTTGTTAAGTAACATTTATGCAATGTCGCCCACTCTCCCGTTACCTGGATTCCCAGATGTATGAGCCTGTCTCTGGGTGGCTTGAATGGAGCCACTAAGCTGGCTCTCCGACCCAAATACTTCACTGGGAACACCTCACTTTTCCCTATGTTCAGCTTGTATCCTGAGAGCCTTAAATCTCTCTAATAGGCCCATAATCCTTCCCACGCTCTGCAGCGGATCCGACACGTACATTAACGGGTCGTCCGCATATAGCGACACGCGTTGCTCCCTGCTCCCCCTCCTTATCCCTTGCCACTCTGCCTACCCCTAATGGGCTATTGCCAGGGGCTCAGTAGCTAGCACGAACAGCAGTGGCAACAGTGGGCACTTCTGCCTCGTTCCCCTGTGTATCCTGAAATTTTGTGAGCTCATATCATTGGTCCATACACTCGCCACCAGTGCCACATATAACAGGCACACCGATGCCAGAGACATCAGCCCAAACCCAAACCTTCCCAGGACCCCGAACTGGTACCGCCACTCCAACGATCAAATCTCTTCTCCTCATCCAAGGACACGACTACCTCCGATACCCTCTTGACAGGGGTCATAATCACGTTTAACAATCGCCTTATACTACTGGAGCGTTACCTACCCTTTATCAAACCCTTTTGGTCCTCCTCGACCACACCCGGGACACAACCTTCCATCCTCCCCACCACCAGCTTGGCCAGCACTTTTGCATCTGAATTTAACAACGATATGGGTCTGTTAGACCCACATTGTAACCGGTCCTTCCCCTTCTTCGGTATTAATGTAATCGTCGCCTGCGTCATCATCTTCGGCAGCTCCCCCTTCTCCAGCGCCTTACCGAATGCCCCCAGCAGATGCGGTACCAGTTCGGTCGCGAACTCCTGATAAACCTCCGCCAGGTAATCATACGGCCCCGGGGCCTTTCCCGACTTCATCCCCCTTATACTATCCAATACTTTCCTCAGCCCCAAAGGCTCCTCTAGCGCCTGACTCTTCCTCCAGCTGGGGGAACTCGAGCCCGCCCAGAAACTGCCCCATGTCCCCCTCCTCATCCCCTGGATCCGCCCTGTCCAGTTCCTTATAGTATACCCGCCTCGCATATCTTCCCCGGTTCCGACAGCACCTCTCCTGTCCGTACCCTTAAAATTTACCTGGCCACGGACTGCCTCCGTAACTTATTGCCAATATTCGACTTGCCTTCTCCCCGTACTCTTATTGCACCCCGCTTGCCCTGTGCAGCTGCCCCACCACCCACTCTGTCATCAACCTATCAAATTGCCCATGTAACTTTTTCCTTCTTGACAATCCATTCGTGGTAGGTGCCTTCGAATACACTCTGTCCGCCTCAACTATCTCTCCCAATAAACGCTCATACTGCTCCCTCTTATCCTCATGTGCCATCAAACAAGATAATCTCCCCCTGGACCAGAATGTTGCTCCCCGTTCTGGTTCAACTCCACATAATCCTTAATCACCGACTGCACCTTATCACAAAACCCTCTGCCTGCTAGCAACCCCGAATCAAACCTCCATCCCGGTCTTTGCTCCTGTCCCAATCTAAGCTGAACCTCCAGCTAATGGGGCGCATGGTCCAAAATTACTATCCCCGCGTACTCTGCCTTCTCCCTTACCAACACCTCCTGCCTCACCACAATAAAATCAATTCTGGAGTATACCCTGTAAACATCCGAAAAGGAGTACTCACCACATCAGAATGTTGTGTGCGTTGGGGGAGCACTTGCAGGCAGTGGTGGTGTTCCTATGTGCCTGTTGTCCTTGGTCTTCTAGGTCATGGGTTTGGAAGGTGTTGAAGGTGAGTGGCTGAAGTGTATTTACTGTATGATCCATAGACTGTGTCCACTGTGGGCCTGTTGTGGAGAGTTTGAATATTTAAGATGGTGGATGAGTGCTGATCAAGTGGGCTGCTTGTCCTTGTGTCAAGCATTTTGATTATTGTTGAAACCACATGCATCCAGACAAGTGGAGAGTATTCCATCATATTACTAAAACCTTGCAGATGGTGGGTAGGCTTTGGGTAGTGGGGAAGTGAGTTACTTGCTGCAGAATTTCCAACCTCTGACCTGTTGTAGCCACAGTGTTGGCAACCAGTTCAGTTTCTAGTCATTAATAAGCCCCCAGGATGTTGATATTTGGGCGATTCAGCAGCTGTAATGCCATTTAATGTCATGGGGAGAAGGTTGGATTCCCTCTTGTTGATGGCCATTGCCTAGCACTTGGGTGGTGTGAATGTCATTTGCGATTTATCAACCCATGCCTGAAACAATGTCCAGGCAGGTCCTGTTGCACATGAGCATGGACTGCTTCAGTATTTGAGGAGTCTCGAATGGTACTGGACATTATATAATCATCAGGGAATGTACCCACTTCTGACCTTGACGGATGGTAATTGATAAAGTGCTGAAGATGGTTGGGCTTACGACAATTCCCAGAGGAGCTTCTTCAGTGACGTGCTGGGGCTGAAATGATTGGCCTTTAACAGCCATAATTCTCTTCCTTTGTGCTAGGTGTGACTCCAACCAGTGGAGAGTTTCCTCCTGATTCTCATGGACCTCCATTTCATAGGGGATGGTTTAGCACAGGGCTAAATCGCTGGCTTTGAAGGCAGGCCAGCCGCACGGTTCAATTCCCGTATCAGCCTCCCCAAACAGGCGTGCGAATGTGGCAACTAGGGGCTTTTCACAGTAACTTCATTTGAAGCCTACTTGTGACAATAAGCGATTTTCATTTCATTTCATTCATTTAATAGGACTCCTTGATGCCTCACTTGATCAAATACAGTCTTGGTGTCATGGGCAGTTCCTTTCTGCTCAACTTAAATTCAGCTCTTTGGCACATGTTTGGCCGAAGGCTGTAATGGGGTCAGGTGCCAAGTGGCCCTGATGGATCTCAAGCTGAACATTGGTAAGCAGGTTGGTTAAATGCTGCTTGATAGCTCTGTTGATGGCAAGTTCCATCAATTCAGCGTAGATTATTGGGGCAGTAATCTGCTGGGATTGGCGGTGTCCTTTTTTTTTTTTTTGAGGGCAGGATGTATCTGGCAGTTTTTCACATTATATTGGCTAGTATTCGAGCACAAATCTTCCATACTACATCTGGGATATTGTTATGGGCCGTAGACTTTACTTGCCCCACCTGAGTGCAGCAATTAGGAAGGCAAATGACAAGTTGGCCTTTATTGTAAGAGAATTGGAGTATCAAAATAAGAAAGTCTTGTTAAAATTTGTAGGCCTTTGATGAGACCACACCTGGTATGGTGCTATTGTGTGTGCTATTTTGGTTTCCATATCTAAGAAAGAATATACTTGCAGTGGAGATGGTACAACAGAGGTTCACTAGATTGAAGTGATGGTTGTCCTATGATGAGAGGCTGAGTAAATTGGGCCTATACTCTGGAGTTTAGACGGTGATCTGATTGAAACATGCAAGGGAATCTGGAATGTGGGTGCAAATAAGGGACTGATTATTTAGGACTGACCTGAGAAATGTATGCACTCAAAAGGTTACAAAGTTTTGGAATTGAGGGCTGTAGGTAGTGGGCAGGAAAGTAGAGTTAAAGCAGAAGTTCAGCCATGATCATTATTGCAATACAGGGCAGTTTTAAGGGGCTGTATGGTCTATTGCTATTTTTTTAAACCATAGAATATCTACAGTTCAGAAGGAAGCTATTCAGCCCATCAAGTCTGCACCAAGTCTCCGGAAGAGCACCTTACTCCCATAACCTCACTTAACCGCGCATCTGTGGACTATGGGAGGAAACCGGAGCACCCGGACGAAACCCATGCAGACATTGTGAGAACATGTAAACTCCACACGACTTGGTCACAAGACTGGAATCTAATCTGGGCCCCTGACTAACCACTGAGCCGCCTTTCTTATCTATGGTTAATAATCCCTTCTGCCATGCGCAGGAACCATTTGTCATAATGATGCAAACACAGTATAATTGAACCATACTTATTCTTGGGACAACTTTAAAAGGATAAAAGTGCTTGAATCTGTGTTTATAACAAGTGAATAGAGCATCTGAAACGTCATCCATCCATGTGAAATGTGGACATTTGGGTATTTGCAAGTGTTAAAGAGTACCCCAAAATGCATTTGTTATGTATGCGTACAGCATGCGGAAGAGAGCCTGAAAAAGTTCAGGTTCGTTCATTTTATAGTTGAAAATGAATCTCAAAGCAGTGCAACATTTAATTCTGTGACTTTTTTCTTGTAGGTAAAGCTGAATGTTACCGCAACTGGATTTTGATGGTAATAAAGCAGTGGATGTGACAGGTGTGTTAACTTAGTCGTTTGGTATTCCTAATGTAACCTATGGACTACTTTTGTACCCCCCACGCCCACCTCTCTAGTGCCATGACATCAGCTGCTGCCATGTTGACTCTGGGGTCCAGTATCTACTTTGACTTACAAAGTGTGAAGGAGAATATGGATAAGGGAATGTTGAGTGCTCCAATGTATTTTCATGCAGGGCAATGTAAGTGCTGAGGCTCGGGTCTGAGAGTGACTCCATAAGAGAGGCATATGCAGAAGATGACATGACTCTACCACCAACCTATAACCAGTGTCTTGTTGCTGGACTGCCCTAACTGCCGCTAATTTCACTAATCTATGCTTTTCTAAAGAATAAAGACCTGACATTTTCTGTGTAACTAAGATTGTTTAAATCAGTAACTAATCTTCTGACCCTTCTCTGAACCATGTCTGAAGCCTTAATAGGAGAATATGTCCCTATGAGAAAACTAAAACCCCGCATTGTATTCTGAGAATTTGCCAAGAAATTAAACAAGATCAAAATCGTATCCTATTGCTTTCAGACAGCTGTTCGTTATTCTGCCATTCATTCTTGACAAATGCTTTGTTTCCTTACTACAACCATTGCCATTCATTTTGCCTTCTGTTCCATAACATCCTTGTCATTTAATCTGTGCTACCCTCTACTCTATCCCAGACCTTCCTCTTTTTGCACTTTCCCCACTTTCCCATTTCAACAGCATAAAACCCTTCACATTTCTGCCAGCCTTCAGATCTGAAGAAGTCGTATTTGACTCGATGTTGACTCTATTTATCCCTCTCCGAAGATACTACCCAACTGCTGTATATTTCCAGCATCGTTTGTTTTTATTTAAAAGTATATTTTGTTTTGTAGTATATTGTTCTGTCACTACAGCCTGGAAGCCTGTTTTCTTTAGGTCTAGCTGTGTGGCATTGGTCATAAAACTTTATTTCACTGTAAGAACCAAGTCTCGTTCTACACCCACTGCCTTAAATTAAAATATATTAATTGCCTGAATTTTACATTCGGCAGTGTGTGCTCAATCTGACAGAAGTAAAATACCACCAAATTACATTGGGAGTGCATCCTGACAATCGGGCAAGTGTGCGTTATTGAGGTAGGAGTGTGCATGAGTCAGATGCGTGCCTGGTGACAAATAAAGGGCCGATTAAGGCCATTAACAAGACAATCACCAGTGATTTCTTTTTTTGGCGGGGGGGCTCTTCATGCGATTTTTCAGGTCGTCACACCAGCAAAATGGGTGTGGCAAACACGTTTCTAATCACGGCACAATGGTTAGCACTGCTACCTCTCCGCTCCAGGGACCCGGGTTCGATTCCAGCCTCGGGTGACTGTGTGGAGTTTGCACCCCCCACCCCCCGTGTCTGCGTGGGTTTCCTCCGGGTGCTCCAGTTTCCTCCCACAGTCCAAAGATGTGCAGGTTAGGTGGATTGGCCATGCTAATTGGCCCCTTAGTGTCCAAGAGCTTAGATGGAGTTCTTGGGTTACGGGGATAGGGTGGGGGGTTGAGCCTAGGTTAGGGTGCTCTTTCAGAGGGTCGGTGCAGACTCAATGGGCTGAATGGTCTCCTTCTGCGCTGTAGTATTCTAACTCCTTATTAAAGAGTGGGATAAAAGTCCTTCAGAGCACACTTTCGCTCTCATTGCAAGTTTGGTGCTGTAACTATATAGGGTTGCCCCAGAATTTCTTTTCATTTTGGCAGCGTTTCAAGTCAGCCTTGCGGATCTCAGGACTTTCATCTTCCCTGGCAGATTTCCCTAAACATTGCAGCACAGTGTTTCTGAGTTTGAAAGGCATGGATTCTCTGCATTCCATCGAATGAGATAGTGTACTAAGTTGGTGGGACCTCCACCTGAAGATGGAAAGAGAGGCAGGAGGGAGAGGAGGTCAGGTAAGCTCAGGCAGCATCTCAGGGAGAGGTTTTTGAAGTGGTGAGGCATGGGCTGTTTGTAAAGTGGAGGTCAAGATGGTAGGGACTGCCAAAGGCGCCATTACCCAGCAGCTAGAGTGTGCAGGCAGCACTCTTGACTACTTTCAGATGTCCAAGGTTCAGTGTTGCAGGAGGCTCTGCCTTGCCTCCCGACGCCATGCCAGTGGCTTTGAAAGTCATGGTGGCTCAACTTCGACTCATCTGATTTTTTTCAGGCCTCTGGTACGATCTGTATAATGTGTTTTAATCAGCTGCACACCGTTGTATCAAGCCTGTGACTGACACCATCTTAAGACACATTCGCACATCTATCCACGTATCGGACAGGGTTCCACCGCATCCATGGTCTAATAGATCGCACTTATCTTGCATTCAGTGCGGCATCAGGTGAGCTGAAGCCTTCATGAACCGAAAGGGCTTCCACTCGATGTGCAGGTCGTCTGCGACCACAAGACACAATTTCCACGTTGGTTATTGGATGATGCTTACATCTTGTGGTACTCATCGGTACTAAGACTTTGTGGCTCCTGCATAATTGGATGGATGGC